>NW_027249420.1:0-195796 GCF_030848795.1 Temnothorax nylanderi
GAAAGTCCCCTATTATGAGATAGGCTCCTAATATGCGACAGCAAGGTTTCTGCTAAACTAATAGGCCCTATCTGTTGGTTCCACCATGAACTTATTACCCTTGGGATAAAACCTATTTAGTGGAAAATTCATTGTTTGATCGTGCGTGTAGTCGTTGCAGAGAAAGAAATTGTGAAATTGGATGTTGTCAAGTGCCATGGATATGAGTCTTTAAACCTTGTTTATTATATAATTAATAAATAATTGGCAATAAGTTCTGCATGCAGCGATAGAGTAAGGTCGTATTAATAGGAAAATACGGGATATGTTGAGTTGCTCAATTGTAGAGATTAGATTTGGTGATCGCGAAACCGCAAGGCGTGTGGTGCTCGTAACATGAGATACTCAGGGTACTCCTGGGTTGCTGGAGTATGAAAGTTATTGTATAGTAATAAAAGAAGAGAAAATACTATATTAACGTTAAGGGAAGGTTTATACGAATTTATAAGACTGTGCTGACCTTGATTTGAGGGGGAAGGGTGGAGGGGGAAGATTAAGTACAATATTGAGTATAAGTGGGTTTACGATTGTTGCAAATATCCTTCTCCATTACATTTGTCTTTCAAAAACTTTAAATAAAGTTTTTTAATTGCAATATGATGTATTTTGCACTTTATTAGCGATTTCCCGGGGTCTCTCATATTAGGAGCACACTTTTTCGATTTTTTTGAAAGTTTATTTTTTACATTTTTCTAATTTTCAGAAAAATCAATATTTAAATTAAATTTTACATTTCAGCATCTTAAAGCTTATTAAATTCCCTTCATAATGACCTACTATATTTTTCAATTCTGCCCATAAACTTCCGGCAATCACACAAAATAGATGTGGTATCTCATAATCGGGGTCTTTCCTCTATATATTACTTAATTACTTTTTTATTTTACACGCAATTTTATTTAAAATAAATTATACGTAATTTAATTCATAAAATCAATGTAACAAAATTATTTTAAATAACAGTAATAATAATTTAAATTTTATATATAGGTATCAGTGTTTATGAATGCTATAGTGAAAATAAATTAAGCTATTAAAACCATTAAAGTCATTGCTTTAGCGTTCCTTCCTGACTTTTGAGTGCATCGCTATACTTTCGTTGCTTTCTCAAATTGACAATTGACGATTAGCAAAGTAATATAGATCATTAAAACAATGAAAACAGCAATAAATTAATTACAAATTTTGGACTTAATAACTTATCAATTATTATCGTTAAATCTCTTAATAATTACGCCCTAAATTAAAATTCTCTAAACATAAGTTGCATTTGTAAATTAAATTATACTTTATTTATTCTCTTGATTCTTTCAATTGTTTCACCTTTAACATTATGCAACTGCAAACGGATCCACCTTATAAGATTTCTTTTTGCTTTGAGATCCCCAACGCAACTCCAAAGTTCGAGCCTTTCTTCCTACGTCCTGTAATTCATTTACAATACAAAGCTACAAGAGATTACAAGAGTCGGTGTGAAAAGTGACTTATCCGGCAAATCCGCCGTTGATACAAAGATCCGCAAAAAGCCAAAACATGTCTTTTACAAACCGACGACATCCGGATCTCCACCTCTACCCTTCGCCCCACGCTCTTCCGTCTCTTCACAAGCTTACACAAATCCTGTCGCTTAGCTTACCCTGTGGCCAGAGCCACCCTTTTTTTCACCGTAGAAAGAGATCTCGCTCTCCCTGTTCTCTCTCTCTCTCTCTCTCTCTCTCTCTCTCTCTCTCTCTCTCTCTCTCCGCCCCCCCGGTTCTTCACAGTTCATCCACCCCGCCTTTGTACACACGCAGCTCGGTAACGAACCGGTTAGCATTTCTATAGGAAATCGAGAGCGACGGGGGTGTGTAGCGCGCGTCTATTCGTTGTTCTCGTGTTACGGACGAACTCGTCAATAACACGGGCTATGGTTGCGGATCGTAACGCTGCAGCGAGCGAGATACCCATGGTTCGTTGGCAAGAGCAGCGAGTATTTTCTTCCTTGGGCGGTGTGGGAAAATTGGCGCCGCAGGAAAATTGTAGCGTCATTACTTCTAGCAACAACTTCCTTCGCGATATAACCTATTGTTGTCTATAAGCGAGCGCGCTTGCTTATATTGAATTGGTGTTTTCAACTTTTTTTCTTTGAACCTTTAATCACACGCTTCCCGCAAAAACTCGAGGAACTGCGTTAACAGCAGCGTAAAATTCACAATGCCAATTCAATCAAATACATTACTATAGTACATTATTATTACATTACATTATATAATCAATTTGCAAATGTTAGATTATTTGTTTACATACATATAAATATTTTAACTTATATACATTTTTCATTCCTTTGTTGAAATTGTTTAAATTTTAAAGTATTTTAAAGGCAAACAATTTTAATTCTCCGATTAACACTATTATTGCATCGAACTCTTAAATTATATTATAAAAGAACGCTAATTTGGATGTTTTATTGTGATTGTTGTATCTTTTTCCATACTTAAAAAAAGAAGGCAACAATGCGATCTATTTTCGTGCCGTAAATAGCAAAAGGTCTACATTAATATCGCAACTTGCACGCGTCGCGAATAAATGAGTAAGCTTCGATACTGCGAATTCTGAAACGTAGGTACACATATCGCGAGACACCTTAGTTGACCGCCCCGATCGAATTGGAGAGACTTTTACACCGAAAGCACGTCGCGGAATTGCCGGGGGAACGTGTCCTCGTTCTCGCAATCCCATTGATACGCGTAATGTGCTGAATGTGAGATATTCCGCAATCCATAAAAGATGCGAGTTTTGTAGGAGCTTGCCGCAATTCCACGTATGGCAATAAAAGCAATACTAGCTACATGGCTACCGACCCGTTATACGTCGAATCCCATTGAACATCATTTAATTGAGAATAAAGAGATCATTATTTTCTCTATAGACCTCATTGATCCTCATTCATTTTTCTTTAACCCGTGACCGATGCGCTTTACTCTTTCGGAGGCCGCAAGTGATATCGCGATGGTCATTGACTTTGTAAAAAGGTGCTTGTAATGGCAACACGATCATTCGCTATATGTACAATAGAATACAGATGGCGAATATTACGCTATATTTTAAATAATGATACAAACGCGCTTGTTCTTTTTCGAGAAATCAAGTATTCGAAATATTATTATATTCATTATATTCAATATCAATGACGTTAATTATGATCCGCGAAAAGTTTAACCAAATTGGAAACTGATTTACTATTATAATAAATAATTTTTCTTCCCCCCAAAAATCTAATTTCCAATCCAACATTTCGGCTAAAACCATAACATCCTGAGACACGAGCTAAGCAAATTTTGAACATTCTCGTTAAAACTTCTAATTGTTTCGTCAAAAATTCATTTTCTTGTGTTAACGCGCCACTTTTGCGCTCTATCATTGACAAAAAGAAGAGTCAACCTCGGAGCCAACTATATTCTATCTTAGTCCGGAAACAATTCACGTAATCTTGGCTATCCGCGTACAAAATCTTTTCGACAAAAGGACAGAAAGCACGTCCAGTCCGTCAGATCTCCGTATTCATCAAGACGAAATAAAGAAGATTGTTGCTAGAATGGGTTAGCGTATGACTAAAAGCACGCTGCAACAAAATTTACGAACGACATATCGCTTAAATCACTACAAAGTCGGGTTTTACGGATGAAATGTTTCATCCTACATATTTCCGAGCCCGGTGCATCCAAACGTACAAAAAATAATACTTGTGATGAAGCCAACTACTCACGAATCCGCATGAACTCAAATAATATTTAAAAAATCAAGAAGTCGAAAATATTTTCAATAAAATCGAGTCGAAATTATCAGCATTAAAAGCAACAAGAGTTTTAAACTTGTGATAAGAAGCACGTACTAAATCTTGTCAAAATTCGAAAAATGGCAAATCTCCATCTTAATTTTCTACAAATTACTTCTAGTGATATAAGCAGAGTGTAAATTTATTCCTTGAATTCCTAGCAAATGAAGCGCTTAAATATTAAATGTTCTCCTCCGGCATTGAAGGGTTAACAAATGCGATGCTGCATAATTTAGTCTGCAATTGTGTAATAATAATCTAAAGTGTAATTTACGCGCGTTAATGCTCGCGGTGTAGCGAAATTGTCCCGGAATTGTAATAAAATAAGAAGTGAACGCAACTGAAGAATTTAGTGCAACACTGATTGCTATATTTTTTTAAATTTGAGAAAATTAAACTGTAAATCTTGTTCTTAAGATTAATTTTTGTCTCACTGCATTAAATTTATAAATTTCAAGTTAAAAATAAAGATAGATAGAATTTATAATGCGTGTTATATACTCGCAACATAGAAAGAACTTGACGCCAAAAACTTATTGTTAAGTTTCAAATATATATCTACTAGCTGGTTACCCGGGCTTCGCCCGGGAGTCGTTTTTCTTAAAAAACGACTTCATTTATATTTCAATATCCTTATTGTGAACAAACATAAGGAGTGATCATGGATTAAACATGTCGTAACCAATCTTTTTCTACTCGGTCAATTATTTCCAGAAAAATTGGAAAAATTTCTGATACCGGTTTCCAAAAAGATCGATAACGAAAAATTATACACTTTATGGCACTTCCCGGGAAATTCTACTCCTGTTTTATATACAATTCTTTAAGATTCGGTCAATTATTTCTCTAAAAATTGAAAAAATTTCTGATACCGGTTCCCAAAAAGATCGGTAACGAAAAACTATACACTCTATAACACTCCCCGGAAAATTCTACCTCTATTTTATATACTTTTGGTAAAAATTCAGTCAAATAGTTTAAGAGTGTATAAAGAACATACATACATACAGACATTCTATTGTATATATATAGATTCTATTTTATATATATATAGATAGTTATTGAAAGGATTATATACGCGAAGAATGTACACCCTTCGCGATAAATTTACGTAACTTTTCGAAAGGACCCCATAATAGCATTCATGTGACATTTGGCTGTAATACAAGAAGTATACAATATATTATCCATGATGACGACGCATTTATTTTCCAGGGTCTTTCAACTCCATGTGATAATAGATTCAGCAAGTAAATTTTTCTACCAGTGTATTTGTTCACTGTATATTTTGCTTCAATTTTTGTAACAAAAACTGTCACGTGCCAAAAAGTCAGTTCATTTAGCAATTTTTCTGTGACAATTATTCTCTTTTAAAAATGATACACGATTTACAAAAATATATATAATAAAAAGTAATACAGTTTCCATAGGAATACTCTTGCAACATTTTTGCTGTATCTCCATAAAAATGGATTATATTAGTTTATAGCAAAACAGTTCTTGAAGTTATAAGGAAACATATAAAGTCACCAGAAGTTGCTGAAGGTTCGAAAGTAGAATAGGTAAATTTTTGTCAATAAAAATGAAAAAAAGTCAACAAACGCTCGACAATATTCTTATCGTAATATTTCCATAATCCGATGAGAAGCGGGTCATTCGAATCGATGCGGGATTGATGGTTCGATGCCGCTCGTCGATTCAGCTCACACGAATATTTCACGAAAGCCCCCGGAGTTCCACCGCGGAGGGAAAAGATCGCGTTCGAGTAGAAGGAGAGGAAATAATGTTGAAAATTCATCGATCCACTTATATTCCGGGATTCGGTAATACCTCCTCGCATTTTTGACGCGTTCGCCACTCGCTATGGAAGTATTTCTCCCTGCAGGTTATCTCATCTACGAACTAGCAGTAGCGGATGCGGAAAGATTTTGGCGGGGACACCCACAAATCTCGTTTCTACTCTATTCGACACATGTTCTAAATTCACTTGCGTGCGTATAAAAATGCATTTATATTAGCTCTATCGTTTATTTTATAAACGTTTTTAAATTCGAAACTTATATAAGTATTGTTATCTTTATATATAAATTTAATTTAAAAATTTGAAAATTTGGAATTAAATTTTTATCAATAGAAGTTTACCGACTCTATTTTCAAGGTTTCTTTATAATACCAAGAAATGTTTCTCTACAAAGGTGATTTATTTTTAAATACAATAAGAACTATACAATTAAAGATAAAAATAAAAAATGAAAACTAAACAATAAATATATTTATGAAAATAATCATAAAAAATATCATGCTTGAATAGGATTAGAGAGAAATTTATTTACATTCTAAAAAAGAAAACGACCTATTCGTTTATTTCAAAAGTTAGAATACGTAAGAGAGTAAAACGTAATACCTATTTTACTTCCATGATGTTTTAGCGTAAATCATTGTCCACCCTTGTTTTAACTTTTTCTGCCTCTGCGCGCAAACTATGGTAAGATCTGATAGAAGGGCCACAAACTCAAAGAGACAAGAATAGAATTTATATCACGATAATGTGTCTTTGTTCGTCTTAGAGATAATTACGCGCCAGTGAACAAACGAAAGAAAAGGGCGGGAGGTATATGTGCCCTGCCGTTTCCTCATTCCTACATCCATCACTGAAAACGACCGCGAGTCCAATTCGTCCGTTTCGTCCCTTCCCATCGAAGCACCCCTTGCGACTCTTCTCGCGGCTCCATCCTTTCCCCGCCAACGCCCCGCCGCAAGTAAGAATTGAATTGGCAGCGACTCAAAGTGCAGCAGGAGCAGAAAGGGTTGACGAAGAGAGTTGAATCGACACAGTATACGCAGTATAGATCGACATATCCGTTCTTAAATATTAATTGCACAATGCACATGTTTCTTCAAGAATAATTTATTTATAATATCGATAATTAATATAATCTCGCTTATTTCTTATGAAAGAATATAAAATTAATGATGTAATAAAAGCAATCAAATGTATGCACTGTGTAAAATGCGTGTGTGAAGTTAGCACTCCAACATTAAAATTTAAAACTACGGAATTAACGTTGGAGATGTTAAATGCGGATAGTGAAAAATGTTTTTTTAACAAAATATTTTTCTTCCACTTTTTCAATAACGCAATTTTATCTCAATTATCTTCTTCAAAATATCCAATTTTTAAATCTGTAAAAGATCAAATTTACTCGGATTTCGTAAAAAAAAAAGCTCTCTAAATTTGAATCAGTGAATAGTCAATGATTCACAGTACTATTCACTGATTCAGATTTAAAGAGAGAGATTACCATGTCGTTTCATTTTTACTATCTCTCACGTACGACAGTTATTCAGATTACGTTCCATCTATATTGTATCCACAGCGATACCTAATCCCAAAACCGTGGAAAGCTGAGAAAAAACGAAAATATTTTGCTACGAATTTAGTTATTATAGATATAGTGTACATTCGATGGAAGATGTTAAAAAAAAAAGAGAAAGAGAGTCCAAATATTTGAGCACACAATAGGAGACGGGATACTCGATATATGGGATACTCTCTTCGAGATATAACATTCGCGTTATTGATTGGGGATTATATCTATTCTGTAGTTTGCTATCGGATAGGCAAACAATTCCGAAACAATAACTGTACTTGTGAACCGATTAGTGACGCATATTTGGACAATCTTCTGAGTGAAGGTAAGCTATTTCCGTCATTTCATTTCGCCCGGATTCATGATTATCACCATAATGCGCGCTACCGGATATTATATAATGCAATGGATGTATAATACAGGGTGGTAGTTAAGTACTCTACAAGATTTTAAGAAGTTTCCTCACACAAAAAGACAAAAACTTCAAATAATCATATGTCCGAAACGGCTTAGTTTAAAAAATACAAGGTGTCCAAGTTGAAGGAAAAATTTCGTTATTTCCAAAAATTTCAAAAACTACTCGGGTTATTTCGATGAAACTTTGTATGTTTGGTTTGTATGTTTGAGGGACATGAAAATAACCCGAGTGAAATTATAGAAAATAACGAAATTTTTTCTTCAACTTTGACACTCTGTATTTTTTAAACTAACCCATTTTGAACATATGGTCATATCAAGTTCTCGTCTTGAATTTGTATAAGGAATCACCTCTTAAAAACTTTTAGAGCATTTGATTACCAACCTGAAATATCGATAACAAATGACTATATTTCCTTGGAAGTTATAGTTATTGCATATGGGAATGGCTTTATTATGTTTTTAATTTAATTTTTTATTTGATACGTTCATACATAGATAATATTTACATGAATTACAAACCGAAAATTAAAAGCATTGACCATATTCGAAAGAAATGTGACTAATGTGATAATTACATGTTCAATATATTAAATGTTTTCGGATTCGCGCAATAATTTATAAGTTAATTTTAAAGAAATATATAATTATATCTTTTAATATCAAGTATAAATAAAATAGAAATAGACATAAAAAACCACTAAGAAATAAATAAATAAATGCGCAAAAACATTTATTTTTATTCATTCGGCTTTCTTATTGCGGTAGAACTTTTTCAGAGACAAAATTTATTTCGAACAAATGTTCTTCCATGCTATTATATTAATCCTAAGATTTCTTAAACGCGTAGGGGAGACCGGGGCTGGTTGTGACATTTTTTCTATAAAGTGTCTCAACTCTTTGATTATGTTGTTCTTATAAATGAATCTAGGCTTGCTAGATTCAGTAACTAATCGGAATTTAAATTTGTCGGCCGGTATGTCGGCCGACACTGGCGTGATCATTTATCTCTTTCTAACGTTACTATAGCGTTTTCGGTTTAGCTACCGTTGGCACTGTAACAACCTACCCCTGTAACAACCAGCCCCAGTCTCCCCTATACGTTATAATTTATTTGTGATCTCCAACAAAATAAAATAAACTATAAACCGATTAATTGGCAATTCAGGGTCGTTAACATTTCCGTCATTATCGAAACATTAATTATTGCGGTGTCGAAGTGGTCAGTAGTTGAGCGATAATTTGACGCGGCGGCTGAATTTCACCTGTCCGCGGATAAATTAGCAACAAAAACATCTTGCCGTGAACATTTGCCGTAACGTCATGCGTTGATTTACAATCGACTAATTGATCGACGCGCTCAAAAGAACGTAGCATTAATCAACGAGGGAACAGGAAATGAGGCATCGATCGTTATACACACATATAAGGCACGTATGTGCTGCTAATGTTACGCAATTATTACGAGCGTAATTGCAAAGGATCAATTGCGTACGGACGAGAATTTACCGACCGACCGATATCTGACTATAGCGTACGTATGTAAAATAATGCAAGAAAAGTCGTATGTTATTTTAAAATAAATGTTACTTCTATCCGGTAAAAATTCTGTTTATATAATTCTGTCTCTAACTAAATAAATTTCAACCTTAAAACATTCCTGTCATGGTCAATAAATGTTTAAAATAAATACTGCTTCTTTCTTTAAAAAAATCGCCGCTCCGTAATTATATGGATCCCAGAGTAATTAATAAATAAATTAACTCACCACCTCGCTTCTCCTTGACATAATTGACTTGACATCAACACTTACCTGCAATGAAAAGAAACATATAACATTAATAAAAGACATTAATAAAATTTTACTTTATTTATATTATATATCTCATTCGTATTATTTAATTCCGCATTTATCGTAACAAACGCTCGACGTCGACGCTATAAATCTGAAAACAATAAATCCAAAGCGCAACAAATACTATGTGGAGCTCAAGTGTAAAACGGTACCCGGATTTTCGAAGAAAAATAAATGGCAGGCATTGTCTCAAGAAGAAAATCCCCTCAAGAGAAACGTTATCCACTATTGCGAAAATAAAGCTCGCGCGATCGTTGCCAAACCGGTAGTTGAATTTCACGGATACGGCAAAGGCGACGAATCCGCATTCCTGACCGAATTCACAAACCGTCCAAGATACTTTAGGCGTGCAAAAAAAAAGTTTACATAAAATTAATATACAATCTAATTTCGAGCATTGTTCGTTATCACGTGCGTGCGTGCAATAACTATATCTAGTAATTGAAATTTTAATTATATTGACAGTTCTTGTTGTCATTAATTCAATAAGAACCGGAAAGGCCCTAGTAAAATCGTAGAAGCCAAGCAACAACTAAAACTAAACTTTAACACAGCTAATTGCGAAGGCCGGACTTCTGAAATCACGAACACATCTTCTACGTGCACTGTGTGTGCCTCATCTCGTTTCATTTGCTATTCATAAGAGTTCCACGCCCAAAGCTCTCACAAATACAAATACCGAGCATGGTACTAAGCCTTGCTCTCTATTTATTCTGGACTGTCCTGTAAGCTATCTATGTGACACCTCAGCATCCCCCATTATCTTCGTTTTTTTTTTCATTCATTCTTTCAAAGGTTGCATGCTGCATATAATCTTTAATTTAACAACTGCAATTTTCGCACTCCAAATTATTATCATTAAATCTTTATAATGTTAAGAATATTACATTGATACTTAACTGTAAGTAAATGCAGAATACAATTACTTAGAAATAGAAAATCTTATAGATGCATATTTGAAATGAAAAATAGCAATTGACTTCAATGATGTCTTACAGAATAGATTTTTTTGCTATTTCCTTGAAACATGCCATCAGAATTTATTGCCTGAGGAATATACGTATAATGTAACTATCAAAATGTAAAATAAAAATTGAAAAAAAATAACATATGCATATAAATTCAAAAAGTGAAAAGTTCTTGATAAAAATATGCATGTTAAATATCCAATGATATATGTATATATACAATATAACCACATATACATATATAGTAACATATTCTATATTTTTCTAATTTAAAGTCGATTTTTTCTTTATATGTAAAACTTTAATAATATACTTATATAATTTAATGTTTTAAAACGTAATGTAAAATATAAGATATTGGAAAATTGAATTAAATGATAACTCTTCTCAGGATCTTTGTTGGGAAAAGAATCGACTTCAGATTGGTCAAGAAACTTGCCATTAACCGTAGATAAGACGTAACGGTAGAACAGTCCGTATAAACAAAATTGATTGCACGACAATTTAGACGAGTATTTTGTTCAGGGTGCAATTGAGTTCCTAAACGCTGTTTAAGATGAGCAGCGAAGCTTCCAGGTAGCGACTTAAATGACGGCTAATTAGGCGGAACTTTCATGGGCCATTAAACGGCGCTCACGAGCGACGTGTACCTCCACGTGCGATTCCCATGGACATTTGTAACATATTAGATTGTCCATGTTTTGCGAACACAGTCGCAGAGATGCCGACAGTTTCCCATAGTGAGAAATATCTACGCTAATGACGAACGGGTTAACATATAGCTATAACTATCCAAACTAATTGACTATCAAATCTACATTGTTACGTATGTTATAGAATCTCTTGGTATTCCATATGGATATACATATGCAGTTTCAGGTAACCGCAAACTGAGAATTGCCTTCGCGGTGACCACACGGAGTATGAATGTAATCGACAATATGCAATTGCATTGCATATTGATCGTAATTTTAATGTCTACGATTAATATGCAATTACACATTTAATAATAAGCAACTTTGATATACGTAAGTTAAGAGAAAAAAACCAGATAGATGTCTTTTTGCATTTTTAAATATAATTTAAAAACCAATTAAAATTAATTTAATAAGATAAATCAATTCTTCCGTATTAATTTTTAATTAATTACGAGTAAGTTGTAATACGTATAAATATATTATTTTACATTAAACATATATTTATTCTTTGTATTTTAAAATACATATGAAAATCTGATCCAGAGACTATTAAATACATATAAAAAAGGTCTATTTGTGTTGCTTACACTTTTTGCATTCAGTATCTTCGCTTTCTCTCTCCCCATCGTTCAAATATATTTACCTCATTTTAAGTGCAAGAACTTTTAGGGATTTCAAGTTCAAGCAACACGAACAAATCTAAAGATTAAGCTGCTATAAAGCAATATATTTCTCCCAAAAAATATTACGATTATTTCGTTACACTAATTATCTGTGCAATGGAAAATGTATAATATATACTTTCATTCTCGCTGTTAAATTTTATGTTTCCTCGTAAATCCCATGCGCAAGCCCAACTCTAACCCAACCAAATCAAACCGATAAAAAGATTTATGCAACCAAAAAGCATGGCATTAATAAAGGATGGCCCCATATCTTCCCGCAGTGCGTGTTTGTGCTCTTCCCGTTTTTAGCACGATTCTAAGATATCTCTGACGCGATCAGAGTTATCCGAGTCCGACGGGCGACGATCCGAGGTCCGGGTACGCGAGATAGCCCGCTTTTCATCGGTTTTCATAGCCGCGCGCTCACGGGACACCCCCTGCTTGAATACTGGCTCCTCGGGTCGCGCGCACAACGAGAACGCGTAGATTCCGTTTATTAGAACTTTGTAAAGGCCGCTGCCGTAGCCTCGCCGTCTCATCAACGCGTGACGTGATAAACGAGCGCAGCCACTACGCGGTGAAAGCCCCACTCCCTCCTCCCCGACATCGTCGTCGCTCGGGGCTTCTCGCATCACGAGCGAAAAGCGGAGATCCCGTGAAACTTCAGGAACATAAAGCACACCAGGAACAGTACAATTTCCGCCCGTGCTTCTCGGCCGCGCGCTTTTCAGGAGAAAACGCCACCGACGCGACGATGGTCACGACGAAGGAACTCGGCAAAAAGCGGATGAAAAAGGCGCCGGAACGCTTCCGTTTGATGTTACGATAATCATAACTGTAATGCGTATCGTATTCCTGAACTAAGAAGCGTGCAAATATAAACGCGTAAACATAATGTATATTTACAAAAGTTTTCCTGAAATACGTACAATTTTTATGATTTTTTGTTACAAACATTGTACTACTAATCTCTAAGTAATCGTATGTGAAAACTTCAGTTCAACTCTCTTTCTCTTGATCTCTTTCTCTCTGTCGGTTTATTTTGTAATTTGTAGAGTTTGCGTTCTTAATTACAATTTTACAAATTAAAATAAAATATATTTGTTTCAAATATTTCCTTTTATTTTTCAGATAATTGCTTTCTGTAATATTAAAATAATATCGGGAATATCACTTCATGTTATAAAGACCAATGATTTAAATATGCTTTGATAAAAATAATTTTTCCATTAAAATATTAAAATATTTGCAACGTATATTTTAATTACTCGCGAAATCAGAAGATATCTGAGAATTATTGAATATTTTCGAACAAATCTGGAACAAATCTTTCTTTGACAAAAAAGTTTCCGTAAAAATGTTTCATTGTTTTAAATATTTAAATTAAATTTTTGTGATTTGACCAAAACTTTAACCTTCCATACATTAAAATAACTTGGCAATTAAAATTTAAATAAAATATCTCTCTAAAAATAAAAAAGTTAAAACTGCTAAGCTAATGCAAGAAAATATTATAAAAAGTATCTGCATATTAATCGCGACACAATATTTCATGAAAAAGGATAATTTTTGTCATAAAAGTATAAACTTATTTCAAATTATCATATAAAAATTTCTAAAATCATTAAAACAAATTGTTATTCATATTTTAATGAAATCATGCGTTATTGAAAATGTTCAACCGGATATAAGAAAATATCAACTCGAGACAAAATATCGATCAATAAAATAGACTATCGTTTCTCTTTTTCATTTTCAGTATTTCATAAAACAATCCGGCTGTTCTCCTGTTGGCAACCAGCGCCAAATTGTATCATTTGCGGTAATTCTATTATACGCAATCAATAATTTACCACCAACAGGTGACTTATTAATAGTTTATGTCTCTTTAATTATTAGCTCGTACCTATATACATATATCACTAAAACATTCTAAACAAACAGATAATTTACCGCTCGATAATTGTCCTACAATCGAACGAAAATGGCTCCGTTTAACTAGAAGAGATGTTGCATATAATCGAAGCTGTTAAATTAATACGCCCAATCTCTATCACATATTCAAACAGTAAACTCAAAATCTATATTAAGAAGTAAGGTACACGTGTAATACAAGTATGGCTTAAATAGTTTTGCAAAAAACATTTTGCTAATGTAATTACACGTTATTATATATGTACTATAATTATATAGTATATAATTA
This sequence comes from Temnothorax nylanderi, assembly GCF_030848795.1. Lineage (NCBI taxonomy): Eukaryota > Metazoa > Arthropoda > Insecta > Hymenoptera > Formicidae > Temnothorax > Temnothorax nylanderi. The sequence goes on from NW_027249420.1 coordinate 14,031, forward strand.
TATAGTATATAATTAAATAGTATATAATTATATAGTATATAATTATATAGTACATAAATATGTACTATAATTCTCTCACGTGGTCTTGGCAAAGATGAGCAGGTTGTTACCTACAAACGCAGGTTGTTCGTTCAAGATCATGTAAAATGCAAAGAGAAGATGAACGCTCTGAAGCATTTCGTGCAAAGTGCCTCAAGAGTCACGTACTTTCTTTTGCCCTGCAGATACCTCAGCAAATTTCGAGTAAATTTTTTCTTAACAAAAATTTCTTTGAACGTCAACCTTCATTGCAGCTCTTCCATTTTCAATATTAATCGCCTAATAACTGACATATCAATTGCAATTCTGTTAAAATAATGTTTTACTTAACCCTAGCTCGCTACACTCTGGTCCAGCTCTGGACCGCCCGCGCCGGACTTTTCGGTTTTCTAGTTTTTACATAATAATATAATTTTCTAGTTTCTTTATAATAAGTTTCAGCTTAAATTTAAATCATTTTCTTGATCTGATATTATCATATAAACATCTTATTCAAAGTCTGTATTTCCAATTTCTACAGTACACAATAACGAAAAATTTCGATTATTTTTCCGAATTTTTAAGTCGTCAAAATATTTTAATTTTTAATTTGAACTGACTGCTTTCAATTCAATAAGTATTAATGCTTTGACAGAAACAATGAACGTAATAAGCTATTAAGGACAACGATTAAACTTGAGAAGAAACTAGTAATCTCAGCCCTACTTTCTCAAGACTTCAAGAAACTAAAGGTGATTCCATAAATGTTACATCACGGAGAATTTTACAAATCTACGATATCATTAAATTGTAATTTCTATATTATTCCAATTTTATATGCTATTATATTATTAAACATAAATAAAATATTACATATTATGTTTTATTTTTTTTTCTTTCTACATGTTATGTCTATAATATAATTTCCTTTTTTTACAAAACATATTATGCAAGCATTTATCATAGAGAAATAAAGAGCAATATGTTAGTTATACATATTTTTCACGATATCCTATAATATCTGGTATTTTTAAAATCTTATCTTTCATACAAAGCCAAAATAATGTCTCCTCTTACATTATGTAAGAGAAAAATAATTTTTTTTTACGACACTTATAGGCGATTACTCGCGGTCAAGAAAGCACAGGTGTGAATGCATCTTAATATTCCCGACGACGCGAGCGCAGTTCACGGGTACCGTTCGCGCCTGCGGAGAAAGTGCGGACCTCGAGGCAGGATCGAGGCACAAAGTTCACCGGGTTCATCGTTAACTACGTCCACGGAACGGTGAAACTTCGTAACTTACCGGCGCGGCGCAGCGCGGCGGCAAAGTTCCACCGGCGAACTTTTCGCGTCCGCGAGAATCACCTTGTGTATATCCGCCCTGCTTCAGAGCCCTTTGAGCACGCGCAGGCACGAGAGAGCATCGGTTTGTTCAACGTACCGGCTGCTACTCGCCGAATGCGTTCGCCATTTCGTCGTAGCTGAATTTTCACTGTTTGCATAGCCACGTCCGTTACTTTGGTCGCGCGAAGTTAACGAATCGAACTTCCTCCTTTTATTTTTGCGAGACACGTCGCGTGCCGCCTCAAAGAAAGAAGAACATACTGCGCTACAAACGCTTGCGATTCCGTCCGCGTCATTTTTTTGTTCTCTTTATTTCTGTATAAGTACGTTTCTACAAGAATGGAACAAAGGCGATAACTATATAGGGGAGACCGGGGCTAGTTGTCACACTTTTCAAATACTGATTTTTAAAAAAATGTTAGCAATATTTTATAATGTCGTATACTACTTTATAATGTAGCTACATCCTTTAGGTGTAAGAAAAAAAATATTAGACTTGTATATATTTATACACAAAAAAGTTATCTAATTCTAAGCAAAACCACGCAAATGTGACAACTTACCTCATACCCAGGGTTAGTTGTCACATGACTCTGGATTGATTGTCATGTATCTTTCATGTTATAGAGGAAACATACAACAAATAGTTCCTGTTTTAATATTTTATTAAAATTAGTGCCAGTTTTTGGTAAATTTAACTTAATAATATATTGCAGCATGAATTAAACGAAAAATTAATAATTTTCATAAATTTTGTAATATAATTCTCATAAACTTAGAGTAAATGAAAGAATAATAATTCTCATAAACTTTGTAATACTTTCATAAACTTTGAGTAAATAAAAGAATAATAATTCTCATAAACTTTGAATCCCATCTCATTTGAGACAACTTACCCTGAACGGTCATTTTGAACAAAAAAGATTATATTTATAAACTATGTTGCAATGACGGTTAACTAAATACAGGAAAAATTATCTAAAACTATAATATTTCTTATAACCAAAAAGAAATTACGACTAGTAATTCCAAAAACCAACGGAACAATAAAAATAAAGGCAAGAAAAATTTACTCATGACCTCCAATTTTTAAAAAGTGCTCGTAAATATCACATGCGATGTTTTTGAAACGAGCTATTTCGTACACCCGACTAACACGATAGGAGCAACCTACACTATAAAGAAGAACATTCCACTCAATCTATTAAGTGAGATATAAGCTTTGTGACAACTTACCCGTGTGACTTCTAGCCCCGGTCTCCCCTATTTATCGAAAACATTTATAGAACAGTTACGTAAAATATCTCGCTTGATACATAAATTTTAGTTAAATACTAAATATAACGAAACATTAGGTCTATCGAATGAGGTGTTGTATTTAAAAAGTTCTATCGCCAATTAAAAATTTATTAATTTTGAAATGGAGCATATTAAGCAATAAAATTTCAATAATATTTTTGGCAAACATATAGAAATATGCAATACTTTCACCAATAAATATACAATCGGTTATATTTCATATTATGGAGAAATAATAATTTTGGTTCTGTAACAATCTGCCTCCCCAAACCGACGATATTGTACATCGTTGTACATATATATATATATATATATGCACCGGCCATGTATCAAACGCAACCCTGAAAACGAATCGGTAAATTTACATTTCCCTCACTGAAATTGCATCTTTATTTTCAATCACGGGCAAAATCGGGACAACTGCCAACAGACCGCCATAACTTGCGATTTCGAGTGTTACATCGAATCGCGCATTGCACCCATTATTCACGTTTCCATAGCGCATAGCGCTCCCCTAAGCGCACACAAAATTGAACCCTTTTCGCCCGACGAGTCATCATTGTGCGCGCATAAACAGTAATAACCTTTGCAATATTGGTTCATGCGCTTTCATTTAACGTGTCAGGGTATGTGAAATGCATTTTTATTTACGTCCAACCATGGGATCAATATCGGTCGCTCTCTGTCCACAATAATGGACGTCATACGTAACAAGATAACGAAACGATAAATATTTTGTAATTGTTTTGATTCTAACAAAGTATAATGTGCCAAAACCGGATTTATACTTATTGTTAGAATTATGCTGTTAATATGTGTATAAAAAATAAGTAAAAGAAAATTGTCTCTATAAATAACTATAGTGACTTTTATATCACATTTTGTCTATAGTCATAAATTACTTATAATATTTTTATATTTATTTATATAATATATTACATAATATATGTGACACGAATATATGTAACGTTTATTTACCATTAAAAAGTAACTTATCATTTTTCGTCAAGAACTAAATCATAGTAATTATTTTATGCATATTTACGGACTGTAATTAGAATATCGCAATTAGAATATTAATTTGCAAAGAAAATAATTTTTTTCTATCTTTTATTTCGTATCCATTTCCAAATCTGCCATTTGTGAGCTTAGATCATTTTTATTGCACTTTTCAAAGAGCGAAATTATTCCGGAGCGCTTGCCAAAGTGTATCCATATTTCGAGAGCAGCCCCCACAATAAAATAATCCTGTCGCTCAGCACTTTCGTCGTCGGATTTATCCGCCAAAATTAGTGCGGTTAAAACGCGTAGCGCCGCTGTAACGATTACAGGAGCGATTACGCGAATCTCGCTATGCAATTGGTTCCACTCATTTCCAGGGGGATGACGGGTACCCGGTGTGAGTTTGCCGTACATACGTAACGGAAGATAAATACGGCACTATAACTTCGCCGCACAAGCCAATTTGGCAACGAAATGTCATTAGGGAGCGGCGTATGTAACGGCGTTAATTGTAATGCCCGTGCGAAAGCGGATGGTAATTCGTTATCTCGTCCTGCATATGTAAGCAAACGTAAGACATCGATCGTCACGATCCGTGTATCTGCACACATGGAAGATCAATATATCAAAAGCCAAAAGTCGAATTTAATCATCTACTAGCTCTCTCTCTCTCTCTCTCTCTCTCTCTCTCTCTCTCTCTCTCTCTCTCTCTCTCTCTCTCTCTCTCTCTCTCTCTCTCTCTCTCTCTCTCTCTCTCCTCTCTCTCTCTCTCTCTCTCTCTCTCTCTCTCTCTCTCTCTCTCTCTCTCTCCTCTCTCTCTCTCTCTCTCTCTCTCTCTCTCTCTCTCTCTCTCTCCTCTCTCTCGCTCTCTCTCTCCTCTCTCGCTCTCTCTCTCTCTCTCTCTCTCTCTCTCTCTCTCTCGCTCTCTCTCTCGCTCTCTCTCTCTCTCTCTCTCTCTCTCTCTACTCTCTCTCCCTCTCTCTCTGTGAGTATCATTGCTTGTTTCTTCTCTTTGCTCCTGCTTTAAGCGAATCTATTTTCTGCCGTAAGCCGCCTTCGGGCCATTTTGTTGCAGGTATTAGCAGGTTTTTTGTTGCTTGTCACGTGCTATCATTATCTTTCTGGTGCTTGCTACCTAATTAGAAGCATTTCTGTGGCAAATATCATCGCTTGTTCTAACCTAATTCTTGGCTGTTCCTGTGGAAGACGTTGATCTCAGCTGCGCATGCGCCTATCGTTGCCGATCTTCCCTATCTACATGCTATTTTCTGAACACGTGCTATCTAAGTGACGGTTTTGTGATGGATGTTAAGTGACGGATATTTCTTGTGATCTATACGGAACACTCTGATCGCGGATCGATACTACAGAACTCTACTTTTAAGTGATTAAGCGATTGTAGATAACACATGCAGCGTACGTGTGTTAAGTGTACTAAACGGATTGCTGGTGAACCTGTTTCATGTGCTGAGTGTCATAGAGCATTTCATCCGGGTTGTGTCAAAGCTTACGTAGGTACGAAGTCCGCTAGTGCTTGTTGTGAATTACAATTTTTAAACATGCCATTTACTAAAGTATCTAACATTGTTGATGCCTCGCTTGGCGGTGCACGTATGCATTCCACTACGCATGACACTATGCATGACACTATACATGACTCTACCAATGATCTTTTGCGTGGATTGATTGCGAAGTTTTCCGCTTTTATGGACGGTCAGCAACGTACTAACAAGGAACTAAGTGATAAACTTAATCACTTAAATCGGCTTGCTGACACCGTTAGTCAGAATAGTCAGCGCATTGCCAAATTGGAGCAGGATAACGCTGAACTTATTCGCGAAATTCACGACTTAAAATCTGCTCAGTCATTTCAGGGAACTCATGGGGGAAATGAGTTAATCATTTCGGGTTTACCATTGGCGTTATCTGTTGCTCCATCTGAGCTTGCCAGGAATGTGCTAAAGGCATTGGACGTTCCTGACTTGTCTTGCCATATTCTCGGTGTCAGAACTGTTAAGAAGGCACTGTCGGTGACTTCCACTGTTGCTGCATCTTCCGGCTCAGTCGTTGTTACCTTGGCCTCGAGTGCCGTGCGCGATATGGTTATTTCAAAAAGCGGGCAAAGGGTGTTCTCAAATGTAAGGACGTATGCGGTGGTAACTCAGATCGTTACATTTATGTAAACGAGTTGTTATCCAAGAGCACTTACGACATGTTACAACGGGCTAAGAGTGTTGCTAAAGAGAGGTCGTATAAGTATGTCTGGGTAAGGAATGGTCAAATATGTGTTAGGTCTTCTGATGGTCAACCTGTTATTCATATTGATTCCGACACTGATCTAGCTAAGCTTATCTGACTGGTCCGACCGGCTCGTTCCTTGTTCTTTGATCGTTCGGCTTAATCAACATGTAATTCTTCTGGGATACGTTTTGCTGAACTCAACGCTTATTCCTTTCGTGGACATATCGACTTGCTTACACGTGAAATTGGATAACATTGTTTCTGGTATAGAACTTCTAGTGCTTTCATTCCTTATTATTAGTTCATAAATTGCGCTGCGCCTTAGTTCTTAGTTTTATATACACTATTTAGTTCTCTTTGGTAATACTGCTCCTTATCTTATTCTTTTTCACTGTACTTATTATTAGTTAAGTTGCGTTAGTTCTTAGTTTTTTTTTTTTACATGGTATATTATTGAGATTGCTGCTGCTTGCCTTATGAGAGAGAGCATGCACATCATACTAACTTCTGACCGCTATATTTCGCTTTTGTTTACATCTTATTGTATCTCTGCATCTTGTAACTGCTATATTATTGTAATTGCGATATTATTGTAACTGCTATATTACTTTTTTGCCCTTTAGCCTTGCTTGGGCATAATAAATTATATCTATCTATCTATCTATCTATCTATCTCTCTCTCTCTCTCTCTCTCTCTCTCTCTCTCTCTCTCTCTCTCTCTCTCTCTCTCTCTCTCTCTCTCTCTCTCTCTCTCTCTCTCTCTCTCTCTCTCTCTCTCTCTCTCTCTCTCTCTCTCTCTCTGACGCGGATGCATATTAATATCCCTTTGAGTCAAGCTAGAAATGTTCCATTTAAACAGATAAATACCAGTATTTTTACATCAGCGAATGGTGATGATTAATTAATATTAATATCGTGCGTTGGTTTGATAAAAAATAAAAACGAACAAAAGTACCCATTATATGTGTGTATCATATATCTATAACTTACAACGTGTTATAATTTAGATTAAATTTATGTAACTTATTTTGATAAGGTAAATATATAAAATTGTAAATTCTGGACAAAAATTTAGATTCCTTTTTATATATATATTTTCCTAACAAATAATGCAATAAAATTTATTCTCTATAATTTAACTATATTTCTCACGCTTCACCTATATTTCTTCGCGCATTCCATGCATATACACGTACATATTTTTTGCATAATTTCCAACCGTTGGATACATGAGGCATAAATGATTAATCTTTTATATCTTAATAAAAATAATTGCATGCGAAAAAAATTTTGCATGCGTCTCTACTACAGTTTAAACAATATCTTATTACAAAAATTACTACGTCAATTGATAAGATTAGCGTATACTGGATTCATTTTTCATCCGTCCGACGTGTATTAATATTAATGCGTCACTCGTAAGCAATTTAAATCGTGTCGATGATTCTCCGGGGATTGCTAATAATAAAATCAGGATCGTAACAGTGCATCGCAATATCGTACTCATTTATCTCTCTTTCTTTCAGCACGACTTAAATAGGATGAAATTAAGATAAGACGTCATCTATGCTGACACGAGTCCATTAATATCTTATCTAGAAGCTAACGATATTTATAAACATGCCTCATTACTAATGCATAATTACGAAAATGTCTTGTTACGAATATAAAGAAACTAGTTGAAACAGATTGCATACTTTATGTTTTGTATTATTATGTAATAAAATTTTACTGTTATAGAAAAGATTAATACAATAAAAATGATATAGGTATCTTATTGTTAAACACACTACGTTATATCATTAAAAAATGTATATTTAATATACAAAAATACGGAAACCTAATTATCCAAAAACAAAATATGTATACTTTTTTAAACAATTCTAATGTAATATAACGCAGTGACGTTTTTGTTAAAAAAAAATATATTTTTTTTAAATCCAATTTCAGGAATTAATTAAAAGAATCGATAATAAAAATGGGTTGCATATATCTGTAACTTCTGTCTCTCAGTAATTCACACGAAATTATAACAATCCGGTATGCGAACAGCAATTTAGACTGCAATTTGAGCCAAGCGCATTCGCGTGATCTGCCATTACGGCATCCTCCGAACGCACAATTGTATCCCGTACTTAATCTTAATTAATCGCGGGTATTAGGGTGTACTGTGAGGTTAGATCTCGGTGCGCTGTTGTGCAGTTCATCAATGAAATGTGCCATTCCGAACCGTTTGTTCGCGGAACGGAATGGCCGTGGAACTTCGGGTCTGCATCCGGTCCTTTCCACGGTGACTCCGGAGCACTTTGCTAAATTAGAATAAACCGATGCCATCGACGTCTTTATTCGCAGTCACCTAAAACTGTCGACCCTCCTTCGCGCCAAGATATATCTTTATGACCGCGGCGTTAGAGACTTATTCTATAGTAAATGGCATTGGTTGTGAACTTTGATCGTAATATATGGCGAATGCTGCATCGCATTGATATATCGCCGAACGACTTATTCATACGTGATTCAGACCAGAATAAATGTCGCATAGAACGATTGAATAATACAGATCAGAAATGCTACTATCATTAATATCCTAAATCCTAAGTATTATTAAATTTAAGAAAGACGAGATATTCTCGTAATTTGATTTTAATTATTCGCACATAATTCGTGATATAATTACTTTACTTAAATTAATATTATCGAATCCATGTATGTCCGAAAATCTGTTAATTTCTACAGGGAAGAGAAAAGACGAAAAGAGAGAGAAGAGACAGAGAGAGAAATGCACCGCGATGCAACATCACAATTATCAAATCAAAATGATATGTATAATGATTAACATGTAAGCAAAAAGTATGTTTCAAACTGTACATAATTAATTATTTTTCTAAAAATTTTATAATTAAAGTAATTACACGTCAAATAATTCATCTTTATAATACTTCTGCGTCTTTCATGAGTTGCGTAGAACTCCAAATGACTTTGGCGTAGACCATTAGAACTCCAAACGACTTTTGGAAAACGAGGCGACGATTATTAACGCAATACCCAAATATTTGTGTGTGCCGCTACGTATCTCCACGTGCGTTCCTATATCTATATTCCTAATGGATTAAGCGAAATATATGGCGGTGAAACAGACGCTATTGCCGGCGCGTAGGTAGCGCGATAGTTCTCATGGGCGAATTGCTCGGATGCTTCGAGTTCCTGCAAGGCGGGGCCGATACGTGGAATTCGGTTACAGCGATGCCTTAATGGCGTAGTAGGGCTTTAGTCCGAGTGTATTCTAATATGCACATATAAGTGGTTAACGCATTTGCCCGAACTCCAAGTTGAATTTGATTAACGAAAGGTCCGCGCGCGCGAATCGACTCGCGCGCGCGAATCGACTCGCGCGCGCGAATCGACTCGCGGGGGCGAATTGATCGCCCCTCCCCCCCCGGCATTTCTCCACGCTCTCGCATAATGGAGATTCCATCCCCGAGATATTTCCCCGCCGATAGCATTTACCTTGCTCGCCTTGCCGTGTGCCGTAAAAAGCATCATGAGAAAAGCGCGGAAGATTAATTCGCTTTACCGGTACGTACACGCGTCGCGAATGGAAATGCTCGTAAAAGTAGCGACCAGAAAAGTTTCAGCGACGTTACGACCGCGACGTCTCCTTCCGAATTGCAATCAGTTGATTCGATAGCTAATCAAGTTCGATTAGTGCTTGTAATAGTACTCGTGCGAATTCGTTTTATATTTATCGTACAATTAATACGAAAGGCTGCTTGGATAATTTCAAAATTTAACCCTTTGTTGCACAAATTTTTCTGTTGAACATATTTTACTGAATTTTGATATACATATGATTATATCAAATATGGTTTTTTCGGATTACTAATTGCAAATCTGAAATCGAAATGTAATAAATCAAAATAGCGGATTCAATATGGCAGTCAAATTGAAAAAATTAATTATGGCTTATTTACGTATAAAATTTTATACGTAAGTTTTTTAGACTTCTTCTATTTTTAATCTACAGTCAAAATTTAAAACTACAAAATGCCGGATCCAATATCAAAGAAATTTTTGCTACTTTTTAACAAAAAAGTAATATAAATAAAATATAAATATAAATATACCGCAAATATAAGTTAATTATAAATAATTATTCAAAATTACTACAAGAGAATCTTGCAAAGTGTCAAATTCCGCTTGTAATAAAATTTTATTTTAGACGTAACAAATAAATTTAGAAATTATCAATGATAGAGAGAGCCAAAAAAACAAAAAATAATTAAATATTTATGTTGTTTATGTATGCACACACATACAAGTCTTAAGAACATAACAAAACCAAATATGTTACACAAATCAATTATAAAATACGTAAAAATGTAGAAAAACTGCGAAGAAATATATAGGTGTCAAATAAGGATACTATGCAATAAAGGGTTAAAAGCTGCAACACTTATTGTTAAGAAATAAGCACACTTGTACACATATACTTCTTTACATGCAATTAAATTATTTAAGTTTATAAAAATGATTACGCAAACAAGAATATATACAAAATAAAACAATAAAAAATGTGTATATACATCTTGAATTATTTTATATTAAATTGCATACACTTGGCCCTATTAAATAAAAAAGATATAATTTTTCTATACATATATTCTTGAAAATTTGATTATAATCATGATCTAATTCAGTTATTCTATTTTCATATTTATTTGTTTATATTATCAGAGATAATTTAGAAATTCCAAAAGTATATCTCCATTTTGCAGAATAGTCTGCATTATTTGCAATTGCCTTCTCTAGATATTTACATTTAATATCGGAACAATGCAGCTTAATAAATCAAATTTATCTACGAGGCACTTTGTTAACAGTTTGTAGATAACAAAAAATATGTATACGAGCCCATTAGAAATCATAACTGTTTATTGTTTATTTGATAATGACGAACTATAATGCGCGGCGTAAACGCGACGCGCATTGCGGGGACGAAAACTATGCTTTTAAGTAAGAACACTCGTTAACGAGCTCGTTAACGCGACGGAGGAGTCTAAACAAAGAGATAGAGCAAGCAGTTGAGAACATTGATAACGACATCTCGAATAAAAAGAAAAAGAGAGAACTCGCGGTTATTCTGTGCCAACGGAGCATAAGTCGCGTGAACAGCGCGGAAAGTTTCAGCAGACTTATTAGTTAAATTAACATGCAGAGTGTACCTGATTTTCCCTGATATTATACTTCATCCTCATGCATTTAACATCAGAAAAGTCAACTTTTTATCGATAGATTATCGAAATAACATTTTCGCGTTTAAATTGTGAGATAAAGCTTCTCGCAACCTAAACGTTTAAAATATAATTAAAAACAAAACTTATTGTTCGTTTAAATTTAAGTGGACTTTGCAAAAAATTTTTTACTTGAAATGTCCTCCGGATATGGATATCGAATTTAAATTTAGAATGCAAAAATAAAACAACCCAGATAACACAATATGCAAAATCGGGACATTGTGTTATCTGAGAAGAAAAAAACAAACCTGTTCAACAATTATATTTTTATTCCTCTGGTACGTGTCTCGTTGAAAGCGAGCTTATAAAAATTCGATTTTGCGGACTAATTGCGGATCGTGTGAATCAAAAACGTTACTTTACGCAATTACATTAAATTACCGGGCTCAAATAACAAAGAGATCTATTCACCGATTGATTCGCCGCCGTTGCCCCCTCGCCGACTGCTCCCAGTGCCGTTTCATCCATGCCACCGAGTACCACGCTATCACTCACTCACGCGGATACTTGTTTCGATCGAGAAATTCGACACTCCCGCCGTCCACGCACGCGGAATTCGCGACAAAAATTGCGAGTCTATGCACAAATGCGACGTCAAGTATCGCGAGAGAGGCGTCTAAACAAGAAATATATAGCGTCCGCGTTTCACATACCTCCCGATAAATACATCGTAGTTCCTAAATTCAGGTAAATAAAGTTCGATACGCGTGAATGAGCGTGACTCCGTTCACGTCACGGCAACTTCACTACCCTCGTGACGCGCGATACTCTCCCCAATCACGGAGCTGTTGTACATACAACGTCGAAAACCGTTTTGTTCTCGATTCATCCGAAAGTTCGTTCAACGCTCGGTCGCTTCTTGCACGATTTGGCACTTTCAACACTCGATCCGCGCGTACAGCTCGGCGAAAAACACGGAGCTACTCCTTCGAAATCCTTCGAGGTGCCGCGACGCGTGGAGACTGATGAGGCACCACGTCAATCAAAACAAAGTTCGCTGGCCATCGCAACCCCCACCACCGCGACCGAGTATCGCGACGATAGCGTGCTATTATTTTCCGAGTCATAATTTATTCAAACTCCGATTAAGACTATCGTAAGATATAGTGCAGGAATAAACGGCAGCAACTGCATCCCGTTCGAAAGGAGCAACGAATATATACTAGACGAGACCGGGGCTAGTTGGTACATGGGGCAAGTTGGTACACGGCAATTATTGGAAAAGTGACAAAATATTGCATAAAAAATATAGTATTTCCGCAAAAACATTGCAATAATATTTCAATTCGTTATTTTAGGCTGAACAGCGTATTTTCACAAACAGAAAATATTTTTAGTTTTGTATAACCAAAAATAAAATTAATCAGTGATGTATTAAATGATATGTTTATAAATCTCATTCATCATCATATCTCAGTCATCATATCATAATTCTAACTGTGTCTTTAAAATCTTTATACTTTAAACGTAATAACTTCCAGTTATGTTAATGTCTTAAAACATTTTTTTTGTTTAAACAATAATCAAAATATCTAAATATGGCAGGTCGGGACTGGTTGTGACGAGGTGAGCCGAGCAACCAATTCTTTTACTTAGTTTTTAGCCATCGAAGTCGTAGATAACGGTCGACGCGGAGATAAATAATTTGTTTATTTGCAGTTGGGGGCGAGCAACAAAATCATATGTTGCATATTCTGGTAGGGCACGTTCCAAAGAATATTTAAATAACAAAAAGACCCGAGCAACAAATTCCTTTACTTAGTTTTTAGCCATCGAAGTCGCATATAACGGTCGACGCGGAGATAAATAATTTGTTTATTTGCAGTTAGGGGCGAGCAACAAAATCGTAAGTTGCATATTCTGATAGGACACGGTCCATAGAATATTTTAAGACCAAAAAGAGCTAAGCAACAAGTTCTTTTACTTAGTTTTTAGCCATCGAAGTCGTAGATAACGGTAGAAGATGCAGTATTGATTAGTGGCATTGTTTACAGAACCATATATTTCGAAAATTTGTTTACGCTATCTTAAAACAACAAAAAAGCAACAAATTTTGGTGTATTGTTTTTTTGGATTTGAGCACTCTATATGTGTTTTTTAGTATGTGGTGGGGCTAGAATCTGTGTCAAGCTGGCCCCCTCCCCATGCGAAAAAATATATACGTGGGTAGTCTGAAAAGTTTTGAGTCTCAAACATTATTTTTTCGGTCAAATTCGGTCAAATTTTTCAACATAGTCTCCTTTTAAGTCGATGTTAGGCTCAAAACTTTTCAGACTACCCTCGTATAGAGTGCTCAAATCGAATAAACGTTTATACCAGAATTTGTTGCTATTTTGTTGCTTTAAGATAGCGTAAAAACATTTTGGAAATATAACGTTGTTTAAGATGTAGCCAATATAGTGCTGTCTGTTAAGTATTCGGATATACGTATTTTCTAAAAAAACGTTATATTTCAAAAATGTTTTCACGCTATCTTGGAGCAACAAAAAAGCAACAAATTCTGGTGTATTTGTTTTTTGGATTTGAGCACTCTATATAAGTTTTTTATTATGAGGCTCATAGCACTAATGTACGTACCTACAGTAAGCTGTCGAGATTTCGCGCAAACTCACTTTTTGTTAGGATTGTCAGTTTTAATGCGAAAATGCAAGTTAGTAAATCTAAAGGATTACTGACTTCGTAAATCATAAATCGTATAAAGTCAGTAATTTTAAATTTTCAGTACATCAATGTCAGTCATGTGTATTGCCCATTGAAAATGTATTTCCCTATTTCCTATATTAAACTAGCCATCACCTATTTGTCCTGTTTTATATTAGATGCCCTGGCAATCCTCTTTCTCAGCCTCGATTAACAGAATATCCCAAGTCCTCATCGAGATCATTTCAACAGTCATGGTACAGTAAATACGACTGGATCAAATATTCTAAGGAAAATGATGCAGCCTACTGTTACCCATGCATACATTTTCCATCTGGCAACACGAAAACGGAGAACATATCGCTAACGAAAAATGGATTTAGGAACTGGAAAAAAATGATTGAAAAATGTGATGCTCATCAAGACAGCTTCAACCATCAGAAGTCAATTGAAAGCTGGGTTAGTTTTATGATTGCTGAAAAAAGAAAGTCTGTTGTAGAACAAGTTGTTTCCCATAAAGTGACGGTAACTGCTGAACATCGAGAATACGTAAAATATCTTGCAAAAATACCACTGTTCTGTGCAAGGCAAAATGTAGGACTGCGAGGCCATGATGAAAGTGATGACTCGCCGAACCGAGGTAACTTTTTGGAATTACTTGATTTGATTGCAACATTGTCGTCAGAATTTGCAAGACTGAGAGAAAAAACATCAAACTCAGCACAGTATACTTCTCCTCCATACCAAAACGCATTACTGGAAGCAGCAGCAAAGGTAGCAAGAGAGACTTTAGTCAAGGAAGTTAAAAGATCTGGCAACTTCTCTATTATATCAGATGGAACGACAGATATAAGATTAAAAGAACAAATGACTCTTTGTTTGAGGTTTGTCGACACTGCAGGTGTGATTCAAGAACGCTATCTTGATATTATCGATATACACAAATATGATGCTAGATCCATCACTACTGGCATTCTGTCAATGCTTCAACGACATGGCTTGGATAAAACCAAATGTGTAGCACAGTGCTACGACCCCACAAATGTTATGAGCGGAGAATCTGGGGGTGTACAGAACTTTATGAGAGAAAAATGTGGAAATTCCTGTCCATATGTCCACTGCTACGCCCACCGGTTACAACTGGTGCTGTCTCACACAATTAAAGATATGCCAGTTGCTTCTGATTTCTTAGACTTAGTTTCAAGTACTGTCAAACACATTCGATCGTCTAAGATTAGACATGATCTGTATGTGGATATTCAAAAGGAAAACCCTGACATGAAGGTTTTAGAACTTCCAAGAGTTTGTGTTCACAAGTGGGAATACAACCACACGGCAATATCTATACTTCTACAATGGTTAGGGTGTGTTCTACACGTTTGCAGCATTCTTCACGGCAAAGTAATACTATTGAAGAAAGAACTGTTGCTTCCGGGTTGCTGAAATTATGGCAGAAATTTTCTTCTAACCTGTGCTGGTAATTTTTGACGAACTCTTTTTAATGACATCTGTCTTGTCTAAACTGTTGCAGAGCAAAAGAATTGATTTATGCGAGGCAATCGACTTAACCGAATCCTTGATCAAGAAATTGGATGAGCGTCGCACTGATAATTCGTATTTCACAGCTGTATATCAGAGAGCATTGACAATCGCTACGGAGCACAATATTGAAGAAGACGCACCACGCCAACAAAAAAGAAAGAGAACTGACAGTGTGCTACTAAAAGACTCTTACGTATGCAGTACTATAGGTAGACGTGCTTTGTCCGATCAGAACGACGATGGCGACGATGCTTCCGACTTTCAGAAATACTTTCGCATTAATGTTTTTAACGTTGTTTATGACAGATTTATCACAGAGTTGTCATCTAGGCTTTTAGTAAACAGTGAACTGTTTGCTGCGATTGCTGCTTGCAACCCCAAATCTCCCAGTTTTTTGAATGCAGAAAGACTGTTTGTTTTGAGGGAGAAATTTGGTATTGATTGCTCAACTCTCACAGCAGAAATTGTTGTTACAGAAGGTTATTTGAAAGAAAAGTCTCAAATGAATACCCTCACCGATATCTTAAAAGAACTGAAGAAACTTGAAGATGGATTTATTTGCCTTTGCAGACTATTTACACTAGCAGCAACTATTCCCATAACCAATGCCTCTTGTGAAAGATCCTTCTCAGTCCTGAAAATGGTTAAAACGTACACCCGTTCCACAATGTCCGAAGAAAGGTTGGGTCATCTAATGTTTTTAAGTATCGATAGAAAGCTCGTTGATTTAGACGCTGTTGTGGACGAGTTTGCAAGTATGCACATTAAAGTAAACCCGACAAAAACGTGTACAACGAGAAGGTTGTCTTTGACAAGAAATATCCCGTGAATACAGCTGCACACGTATATAAGTTGCACATACATTGTTGACTAGCTGAGCTTTTTATGTTAAAATTATATATATATATATATATATATACACATATATATATGCATATTTTAAATTACGGTACAAATAATAATAATATGTGCAATAATAATATATAATAATACGAAAAAAATTGTATGCTTTAATTTGGTTATACCAAAAACGCTAGCGCATTTTTTTTTGCTTGCTTGGCCGTTGAAGCCAGCCCCCCTCTCTTAAGAATCAGCCCTCCTTGTGAGAAGAGTGTGGTTACGCCCCTGATTTCACCGTTAACATCTCTTATTATGTATCAGAACCAGTCAATTCAGAACATCAGTTAAATTATATCTATAATTTTGCACTCAATAATATAAGTGTAATATAGCACATGTTGTTACATGTTGTAATTTCTCTTTATTAAATATATTATACTTTGAAAACTGGATCTTTCACAACTTAATCCAGTACTGTAACAACTTACCCCGTATATGGGGCTGGTTGTTACAAATGTTGTCGCCTTATAATTGTTATTGGTGTAACAAAATTAATTATACTATTTAGTTAAAAAAATAATTTTTGTGTTGTATAAGCATGCGGCTATTGAAAAATTCTTTTACGGCTTGTATTCCATTTATTAGTTACGTGTAAAAAAATTTTTTTTAAAAGTGTACCAACTAGCCCCGGTAGCCTCTATCTAACATCATCTCGTAACTTAATTTAATCTAAAAAATCTATTCGATGTGTAGTCGATGCTCGATTGCTTGCTGTTCGATTCGGCACTCCCATTCGCGCGCCGAGGTTCGTCGAAAAATACAGCGATTACGCCAAGACCTCTCGAGCTGCAGTGACGCGTTGCGAATGACAGTGACAATGTGACGCGACAGTTGAAACAAAAACTGCTAAAGCCTATCCTAGGCCGGTATTCATAGTCGGATCTTATATTTAAGACCGTCTTAAGTATGATCTTAAGATATTATGGACCAATCACAGAGCCGTATTAGCATCTTAAGACATTACTTAAGACAGTCTTGAAATAAGATCCGACTATGAATACGGGCCCTAGACATAGGAATATCTGGACCGAGTATATTTCCGCGGGGTTGATACTTGAGAGGAAAAGAGAATCTTGATTAATCAAGATGCCGGTGACGGTTCATTATACAGAGTATAGCTTACTTTATAGGTATATATTCACTTTTCCACTATTTTTAATTACGGAATACGTAACCTTAAATCGCAACAATGCCTTGATTAAAATTATGTCAAAAAAAGATGTTAAAATAGATGATATATCGCGTACGTAAAATCTGATCAATCAAAATGATCCCAATAAATTTTCTCGAGGATCCCTCAAGTTTCTTTCCAATGAAGTATTTTATGCTCCTTTCAATAATCCTACGTCCATGAGCCTATCCTACCCCCTCTATCAGCCGAGTGTCATGCCACATGGTATAACGCGCTAATAAATTCTTAAATCATAATTTCAAATTGCATTTCTTTCTATTATATTTTTCGTAAGATATACACTCTTAAGCATGTGTCGCCAAAATTGGAGGTACATGTTGAAAAAAGTCCCTACGTAATTACGAGGGACATAAGTACCATCAAAAATAGAAGGGAAGATGGTACCTCGAAGTCAGGAAGTACATTATGCGGTAAGCATGTGTCGTCAAAAATTGGAGGTACATGTTGAAAAAAAGTCCCTACGTAATTACGAGGGACATAAGTACCCTCAAAAATAGAAGGGAAGATGGTACCTCGAAGTTAAGAAGTACGTTATGCGGTATCGACGCGGACGTGTCATATCGTTGCTCGAGCAAAGGATTCTTAGACCGTTTTATACAACTGTTATATTATTTACGCAACTAACATGAATATGAATATATTCACAAGCAGTGACATTCGCGGAATATTTCGCGGTGCGTGCCGGGAGTCACAGTACGAAAATTTTTGAATATTTTGGCATTTTATAATCAATTATATTATGTTTTAAAAACATAAATGGTGTGTTAAACTTTCTGTGATTTTTCAAGAAATATCAAAGCAAAATGTACAAATGTACTAGATGATTGGAGATATCTTTTTTCCTTCCAATCCGATCTTATCTTTCCCCAAACATTTACTTCGAAATTAAAGTAATGATTATTTCTTTTACCTTGCTTTGATATTTCTTGAAAAATCACAGAAAGTTTAACACACCATTTATGTTTTTAAAACATAATATAATTGATTATAAAATGCCAAAATATTCAAAAATTTTCGCACTGTAACTCCCGGTACGCACCGCGAAATATTCCGCGAATGTCACTGCTTGTGAATATATTCATATTCATGTTAGTTGAGTAAATAATATAACAGTCGTATAAAACGGTCTAAGAATCCTTTGCTCGAGCAACGATATGACACGTCCAGACACGTCCGCGTCGATGCCACTACTATATATTCGCGAATGTCTTTTGTTCAACAGATGTCGCGATCATGGTTGGCTACGTATACGAGGTACGTATGTAGGAGGTACATTTGTATGAGGTACGTATGTACGAGGTACATATGTACGTACGAGTTACGTATGTACGGGGTACATACGGGAAGCCCCCTAAAAAACTGTACCTCCTAAAACTGTACCTCCTAAAAAATTGTACCGTGAATTTATAAGTGCGGTACCTCCAATCGGTACCACCTCCTTTATCAGTACCTCGCGTATTCCGTACCTAGTACTACTGTACCGGGAAAAGTATCTCCTAGCAGCATGTAACTCGAAATGTCATTTCCATTTAGAAATTAGTACCTCGAATTTGGAGATACTACGCGGTACATGCTTAAGAGTGTAAATAAATGTGTTTACGCGGACAACTTCAACGTGCTCGCGACGCGAGATATTTCATTCCCGTCGCAAACCCGAACAATATGTATAGAGAATGAGCAGCCAAGCCCTATCATATCTTAATTAATTCAAAAATTTATTCAGTATTTCCAACACTCGATTGCCTGTCGTACGATTTGGCACGATAAATACTTGCCTATTCTATCTATTATATACAAACGCTATCTTATTGTAAAATATTTTTATTTTAATGTACGTTACAAGAATTTTCATGATATTTTTCTCACTTTTGACGTCATTAATCCAAAATGGTTGTAGTGAGCGAACAAGAGCCTTAAGCGGAACTTTTTTATGTAAAATATAAACCTTTTTGTGGAATTTGCAGGCATTTAATACTTTATTGTGGCTTTTTATGTGACAATAAATTTTGTAACGTGATTTAAATTTTTCGACATCTATCATATCAACATACACTGGGCAACAAAATTATCGCAACAAAAATTTACGTCAAAAATTTGCCCAACTTCAAATAAGCATAACTCCGCGAAAAATTGTCATATATCTGAAAGATTTTTTTTTCATTTTAAAGGGTGAAGTCTGTACTTTAAGGAACCAGTGTTAGATTTTAAATTTAGCCTCCCCCCTCCCGCCGTCGCCGTTCTTCCAAAAGTAAGGACGTGTTACGTCTCCAAAAAATTGCATACTTTGACACATTCTACTCCGTAGAATGAATTTTTTTCGTAACTATCATGGCAACCATCGTAAAATATGGACTTTTTCCTGCAAATTAAAAAAAAATTAAGTCCGTACAATTTTTTTTCGCCGAGTTATGGCTTATCAAAGTTACCTATGCATTTTTGTGCATTCAATTACCGCCAACATTAGTATTACCCGATGAACACTACGGGGAGGTTATTGGTCTGATTTTTCCTATCGTGTATCTGTGTGTGTGTGTGTGTGTGTGTGTGTGTGTGTGTGTGTGTGTGTGTGTGTGTGTGTGTTAGCAGAGATTTGCGCAAACTAATTTTTATTCAAACGAGGCATTGTTACGATTTTGTCTTTTGTTTTCTGAATGAGCAATACAATACACTAATACAGTAACTGCAATACTGTGAAGTTTTGTAATACTGAAGTAAGTAACTTCACAGTACATTACTTCTGTAAGTAACTTCACAGTATTGCAGTCACTGTATTGTATTGCTCATTCGGAAAACAAAAGACAAAATCGTAACAATAATGCCTCGTTTGAATAAAAATTAGTTTCCGCAAATCTCTGCTAACACACACACACACACACACACACACACACACACACACACACATACACAATAGGCAAAATCCGACCAATAACCTCCCCGTAGTGTTCATCGGGTACCTAATACTAATGTTGGCGGTAATTGAATGCACAAAAATGCATAGGTAACTTTGATAAGCCATAACTCGGCGAAAAAAAATCGTACGGACTTAATTTTTTTTTTAATTTGCAGGGAAAAGTCCATATTTTACGATGGTTGCCATGATAGTTACGAAAAAAATTCATTCTACTCCGTAGAATGTGTCAAAGTATGCAATTTTTTGGAGACGTAACACGTCCTTACTTTTGGAAGAACGCGCGGGAGGGGGGAAGGCTAAATTTAAAATCTAACACTGGTTCCTTAAAGTACAGACTTCACCCTTTAAAATGAAAAAAAAATCTTTCAGATATGACAATTTTTCGCGAAGTTATGCGTTATGCTTGTTTGAAGTTGGGCAAATTTTTGACGTAAACTTTTGTTGCGATAATTTTGTTGCCCAGTGTATAATTCAATTTCAGAAATTCAGATTATTTGTTCATACAAATTGCAGAATCGAGGGATGATGTGAGCAACGGAGAACTGTAATATATCAACCGTTTATTACTAATTAACTTGTGATGCATCGCGCAAATAAAATATTTGACATTTACTTTATTACGTTAAATATCTCGTGTCCATTATGTGTGCGCGCATATTCTGTGAAGTCCAGTGTTTGTATTTTAGAGCACCATAATATTAGATGGCTTTTCGCCGACTATAACCCTCCCACAAATACGACTTGGACGCGGTAGACGTGGTCCAATACCCAAAGGATTGGAAACCTAATGGGGAAGTTAATTGTACCATTGCACTAACAATAAGTTGTACGAGAAGTACATTTTTAATCGTTTATTCTTTTACTTTCTACATATTTAGAATAAAGCAAAAGTGTATTTGAGCATAAAAATAGAAAAAACAATGAAATGTGAGCTAGAAAATTTAATTAAATTAAACCAGCCCCGCAGCGTATGACAGTTTGGTTTACTAAATTTATCTAATTCGGATATGTTTATGCGCGAGGAATTACAGTCACTTTGACTAACCGACATTCTAATAAACAGAATACCTATATTGCCAAACAAAAGAAAGTGGAAGTTAAAAGCAATACTGTGCCTCTGTGCGGCCAGTACAGACATAAAGATCTATTATCGCAAGTCATTTGAAGAGATTACAACGTGACTCTCCTAAAATGGATATTTTAAGACCTACTACAGATCCACACTCTTTTTCAAATCCAGGTATTTCAATTATTTAATTACCTACAGAAGCATAATATAAAAAATTTTAAATTTATGTACTTATTTTTTTCTTAAAGACAATAAAATAAGGATTGTTTGCGGAATTCATAAAGATGTTCGAAAGACGAAATTTCTACATATATCATTAGCTCTATAGTAATTTATAGTTTTCAAAAGTAGATTCTATCACAGTTTTTATTAACTGACAACATTCTGTGAATATCTTCTTAAATATATATAATATACTGTATTCAGCCTAAAAGTGGAAAAATTTTTTAATTTTACAAATCATATCACACGCAATTACTATAATGCTTATTATTACAAAACATAATTTTCTGTCATGTACTTTTACTTATTACGTTTATATATCATTACTTATTTTTTAAATTCTGTATCGTTCCTATTACTAGAATATGCACGTGTAGTTGATACTCATTTAGAATTGAATGTGGACTTTAATCGAAATGTTCTTAAAGGAAAAGCGATTTTGACTATAGAGAGAAAACCTCCAATAAAGACTATAGTGAGTATATAGACGTTTCTTTTTTATATCGGTCAAAAATGTTGACTGGTTATTAATATGTAATATCAAATAACTAGGCTTTAGATATTTTCGGACTTACTATTTCACGTGTCACAAAAATTAATGGAACACGTTTAAAATATTATGTTGGAAAGAAACACGCTGATGGAAGTCCATTTACCACAATTGCAAACTGTTGATACCACTTATAACTCTAACTTTGAATAAATATAAGATATTTTTAGAGAAATACTATTACTAAAAATTATTAATGTAAAAATTGAATACACACAATTATGCTTTTAGATGTAAAATTCAAATTGAATACGAAACAAGTCCAAACTCTTCTGCATTATATTGGCTAACACCTGCGCAAACTGCTGATGGCTTGTATCCCTTTTTATTGTCTAACAACAAGGTAACCTAGTTAAATAAAGATATTTTTATATATAAACATATATTATATGAAAATCTGTATATTATATGAAATTCTTTCAGCTAATATACGATAGAGCATGGTTTCCCTGCCAGGATACACCGTCTGTCAAATCTACATATTCTGCTAAGGTAAAAATCTAAAAACAAGTAGTTTTTGTATGCATTCCGCACTCATTTATTTACATAGAACAATGACATAAAGATTGATCATTATTGATATTATATTGATAAAAGTAGTAAAAATTTGTGAAAAAATGCACTGCAAATCCAAGTGTGTTATTTTAACTGAAGCTCTTCTTATACATTTCTTGCCGTTTTAAATCACGTCATTTAACACGGTTGAACGTATTAACCTTTAATTTAATACGATTAAACGTGTTAATTTAACACGCAACAAAACATGTAAAACGAGCTTCAGTCAAATATGTCATTTTTAGACGTTTATGCATGTAGAAATAACACACTTAATTGGATTTATAGTGTGCAATGTGTTTGTGAAAAAGAAATTAAATGTTTTTGAACATAAATGCCTATATTTTCTTATAAACTGATTTAATTAAACTAAAGTCAAATAACTATTTAATTTTTATTTTATATTTTATTTTTTAGATTTCTGTGCCAAAAAATTTTAGAGTTCTAATGTCCGCACTTTTGGAAAATACATTCGAGGGTCCGCAGCTAGACATATATGAATTCCGTCAAATGACACCGGTATCATCTTATGCGGTGATTATTGCTGTGGGCTCACTAGAGAAAAAGAAACTTATTTATAGGACCAATGTATTCGCCGAAAACAAATACATTAAAAAATGTTTCAAGACGTTTCGTTCACACATAATTGAGAGCATGCTGCAGATTGCCGAAAGTTTGTGTGGACCTTATGCTTGGGGTAAAATAACAACTAAATTTCATATTAGTTTATTTGAATTTATATATACCTATAATATAACTTTTACCTTTGTGAATAATTAATTTTCTCTTTTTTGTTTATTCATATTATTTTTTTGTTATTATATTTAAAATAATATCTTAGGTAGATACGATGTATGCGTGCTTCCACCAAGTATCGCTTATTTCGAAATAGAATGTCCATGCGTAGCATTTATTTCGCCGGCTCTACTTGGCGGAGATTCTACTTCTTTCACTTCACTCGCTCGCAACATCTCACAGAGCTGGGCAGGAAATTTAGTAACGTGTTCGAATTACGAGCATTTGTGGTTAAATAAGAGTTTCAATATTTTTATTAGCAGGAAAATTGAAAACAAAATATTGATTGATGAAGACATGAAGCCTTCTCTCGAAAGGAAAGGATTAAATGACGTGAACAATATGGTACGGCATTAACATTGATTAGATCAAAGAAATGGAGTAATAAACAATGTTACCAATTGACAATATTTTACATTATATATGCAATAAGCACACACATAATCTTGCATTCTTACTAGATTACGTTCTGAAATTATATTATAGGTCGAAAAAAAATTCGAAAATGATGACCTGCTAAAATGCTTAATACCCAATTTGACGAGTTTGTCGTTACATGAAGCTACTCTATATGTGCCTTACGAAACAGTATGTATGCTCTTAGGTTATCTAGAGAATACGTTAGGACCCTCAGTATTAGAACCGTTTCTTAAATCTTACTTTTCAAAAAAAATTGCAAAAATTGATTAAAAGTATAAATACTAAGGACTGGAAGGACCACTTGTATCAATATCTTCCTGACAAAAAAGAGGTAATATTCCTTTCATATCTACATGTGCACTATTATTACAGTTTCTCTCATCAGTATTTATATATTTTTAGCATTAAAAATAATGATTTCAATGTTGTTCTCAGATATTAGACTGTATGAAATGGTACTCGTGGTTCTTTAATATCACATCTTCACTTTTCGAGCCAAGAATGTCTTTATGGGAAACAGAGATTTTAATGGAAGCGGAAAAATGGATTAAATTAAGTGACGTAACCATATTTTCTATGAATTTTCATGAAATAAAAGGAACTTCAGTAACGATCAGAAAATAAAATTGTTACATTACTTACATTCTTCTTATGAGAGTTTGACCAAGTTAAAATTGAATTTAATTTTACATTTTTACTTTCGCAAAATCGGAAGTGATAAAATGCGGTAAATATGCATACCCTCATTCAAATTGACTCACAATTACTTAATGTAAAGCGCACGTATTTCGCAGGTTTCTTTTGCTACTATTGTACATTAAAATGCGATGGGCATATAAAATTGACTCAGCTTTGGACTTTGCCATTCAGTACGGTTCACCAAATTATGCATGTCCTATATTTCAATATTTGTACGAATGGACAGAAATGCGTCAAGCAGCGATTAAAACGTATATTACAAATAAAGAAAAAATGTTGGATGAAACCCATCAGGAAAAATTGAACGAAATTCTACATCTAAATTCATAATTATTTCGTTAACAATTAGGCTAATTTTCTGTTGTAAGTCATTAGTAACTGTAATGTAAAATAATTGATTTGTTATAAAGAAAACTTTTGAAAGCAACTGTAATATGAAATAATTATTCTATTTTCAAAAAAACGTTAAAAAAATCTTAAATCGTTTATAGAACAAGTATGCGGTGGAAACAAATTCTATATCACGCATTTGTTGTAGGACGATTTTGTTGGAATTTAAGAAGTTGTTTATTTTATTTGTAAGTTGCAAATCTAACGATTGAAGGCAGCTCGGTTCACAATAATGCATGACGACAATTACTGTTAGATAATCAAGAGATGTGTAAAATAAAAATAAGAAGTATATCTTTTATATACAAAATACCATGTAATTAATATGTACAACACTGAGAGAAATTTAAGTGACAACAAAATTTGATTTGCTGTGAGAGCAAACTTTTTGCTATTGCAACAAAAGGTTTGCTACTATTGCTAAATTAATTAGCTCTCGCAGCAAACCAAGTGTTTGTTGTCACTATAGTGACAAATGATTTGCTAATACAGCAAAAAATTTCTCTCAGTGAATATACCATGTAATTACCGTAGTAATGTAATTTATTGTATAAAACATAAATATATCAGCATAAAGTTTATTTTCCTTACAATAAACTACGTATTGTTTCAACTAAAATATCGGCTCTTGACAAGAAGATCGAATCGTAGATGTACGTAAGTGAATTCTTTGTACTACCTGCTTGATTAATCGCATTAGCATAGCTCATATCTTGTCCATTTGATGAATAATAATTATCACATAAAGTAAAAATAATTATTACCTCATATTCTGAATAAAATTTATAATGTATATAGCTAATATTATAATATGTTCAGTTTTTCCCTAATATTTATAACTGATGTTAGGAAATTAACTTTTTCTTCCTAATGCTTAAGAGACAGCTATAACATTATTCGTTGCGTTTACTGATGAAATCATTGCAAACTTCTGTTTGCAATTAAGCTTTTTCTTATTTTATATGTCTCTCCATATGCTTCCGATATCTATCAGAAACAAAAACATTTTGTTGTAAATATTATGTTGTATGTGATATTAGTAGATGGTTGCAGCAACATTGCATTATGTCAAATAAATTACATTGCAAATTGCTATAATGTTTCGTTGTAAATGTTTCTAAAGATATGCATGCTAATGCATATGCATTAATGGATATATGCATGCTAACATCACGCAGTCTTTCAATGAAATTATTTTGCAATATGTTTTCTTATGCTGTATGAGTCGAGACGACTATGATAAAATAAAAAATGCTGATTGTTATCGCAGCTGAATATTGCGACGTAACATATTAATAAATTCATAATCCTTATTTCAAATTTAAATATAATAAGATTAATATGAATAAATGGATTTTTATATGGTAGCAAGTTCACTGCGCTTGTGACGTGAAATATTCTTTCTCGTCGTTAACTCGTATACCGCGAGAGATCAAACGCCAAGCAAACCGTAATTAATTCGTTAACTTACCCGATATTTCGGCTCGATTGCTCGTCGCATGATTTAGCGTTGTTGGTATTTGTTCGTCCGCGGAATTCAGTGAAAAATGCGGAATAATATCTCCGAAACCTTTTGGAGTGGCAATCAAAGAAATGGATTAATGAACGGCGGCGTATCCTGACGAAAGTATGCTCAATATAACGCTAAATAATTTTTAACCTCAAATAAAATCCAATATACGAAAAACTCGATACGCGCATCAATATAACTTCGCCGCTAATAACTCGAGATTCACTCTTTCGCGCAAATTCATATCTTAATTAATATAAAAATATTTCACTCAATATTTCCGACGCTCGATCACTCGTCACGTTGTTTGGCATGCCGGCCCACCCGTAAAATTCGGCGAGAAATTCAACGGAAATAGAAATTTCTTCACACGATGTCGATAATTATATTTAAGTGGGTTATATATAATTATATATTATAGAAATCATTAACATAAATTTGATCCTAATTTAACTTAATTGTATACAACGACTCATTTTACGTGTAAAATCGATTACGTGTAAGAATAAGATTAAAATATACATGGCATCAATCAAGTTGCAGCAAATCGTCGAATTAGAATTCAAATATGTTGCGGTTCTGAAAATTCCCTATTTATTCTCTGTATTTATTAACAACAACAGGCGCAACGCGAATGGATTCGCCGAACAAGATACAAAAGACGCAGTGATAACCGTTTGAGACAAATTTTGGAAACAAAGAAAGAAATATTCAGCCTGAATTAAACCGTCATACTTCGATAGAGCGGGACATGGGCGCCCTTACAACTTCTTTCAATAAGAGGGGGCAGAGTGTAAATATATATACCGTTTTTGTTCAAGTTGTGATGGACTGGAAGTTAAGAAATAAGATACTTCATTTGGGGTATAAATAAAACGATAAAAAATAATTATTCAGAAAAGGCAAATTTCAAATTTCTTGAATTTCTTGACGTCCAGGAGGTCGATTATGTATCTTAAAAATTACAAAGTGTGGAAATTTACTAGAGTATCTACAATTTTATTTGTCAAAATCTAGCAAATCTATTCACTTTTGTAATTTTTACCTCGTTTCAAGATACGCATTCGATCCCTAGAAGACAAAAGATTATCGATAAGTTTCTAAAAAAGAAAGCAGTTTCCATGCATATGGAATTTTTTATTTACGTAAGGCTCTGCCAAACGAACGTATTTTCAAATAATATTTTCTAAAGAAATATTTGTATGCAGATTTTTATTTTTAATTGAATAAATTTCAAGGAAAAAGTTATCTGGTTGTTAATCATAAAATCATTCTAAATTGAAAAAATTAAAATCCAGAGGAGAACACATGCCCCTACTTGCCCTCTCTCTCATGGGCACCCATGGTGGGACAATAATAACTCGGCTAGTCTTGTTGTTTGTTGACATAACGCATCCGGCCGTCGCGCGTCGTGCAATCGGTGCAACACAAAGTTGACGCAATACCATTCGCACGGCGATGCTTGAGCAAGCTGCAGCGACGTGAACTGTTCCGTGTGCCGTCGCTTTATCACTCCTCATAACGCGATTATTCCGATCAATTAGCAATCTTCACGATTAACCGACTCCTCCGATTAACGATACGCAAGCGAGCCGGAGCGCAAGAGCCACTCATAAGGGCGATGTTACATGGCGCGTCGCACGTGTTCCTTTATCCAAGGCAGTGGAAAATGAGATTTGCACGAATTACGTTTCGCTTGTGATAATTTTCTCGCTACCTACAATGCTAGAATTGGAAAATAACCTCGCGACAATTTTCTCGCGCGACATTTTCTCATATTAATAGATTTAATTCGTCTTTATTGTACCGTTTCCGGATTGTGAACGAGAAGTCCGAATCGAACGAGTCAATTAGCGGAAAACTACGTGTCGTTTATTATAATATTTCGTGTAATTGAGCGTCGCGCGCTACAGTTAACGACGGAAGTGTAAAGCACCAATGCGCAATCGTCGTATTCTGGTAATTAATCCACCTACGGATATAATTAACTGTGTTTTCGCGATATTGTATTGTGTAATGGAGCATCCTGAGAGGAGAAGGCTTGGAAGGTATCGGGATCAGGCGTCGGCGAACCAGTTATAAAATAAGTTATTTAATATTTATACATTATTTGCTACTTATAGATAGTTAATCGTCTCATTTTCTTTTATTAGAAATTCGTTGATTTAAATAAGAATTTAAAAGAAAGATTTAATTCTTTTGAAAGTATATAATTATTTTATTAGATATCTAGTTAAGAGATAAATAAAGGATTCAACGCATGTGACGATAAAGGTATCTTTTTGACGTTATCTTGGCAACATCTGTTGTAATTTATACATTTGTATATGTTGCAGATTAACGTAGTTACAACGCAATCTCCGCCGTTCTCTGCGCATCGTATATGTATCGGTAGGTCACAAAAATTATCTTTTATTTTAATCTGAAGTAATGAATTTGTGAATGCTACTGATAAGTGTAACATATCATACATCCATTGCCATGAAATGGATGAGTTAACATAGATTAGCAAAAATGTTTAACCTTCGACTATAATAAATGTATGTAGGGATGCGTTTATTGTGTGTATGAAGATGCACGATACAAGCACATACAAAGCTCACACATAGAATAGAGCTTATTGTTATCGCATTATTATTAATCGATTTGGTCGTTTGCTGGCAACAGAGCAATTATTACAGGAACGAACAAACTGTTTGAAATTTATAGTAGGTACATTATAGACATAATAAAATTAATTGATTTTCAAATGGAATTTATAGCTGTTAGAGAATTTTAATTATTGTTAGAAAATTATTTTTCTTTCTTTCTTTCTTTCTATAATGGATTCGAGAGAATCAATTTATTATTAAGACTCAACAATTTAGAAATTATTACGTAAGATACCTATGTAGTAAAAATTATTTTAAAGAAATGGGGAAAGAGCGGAAAAGAGAATGTGTTTTTATTTGATACATGCAATAATTGATAGTAATTTGATACGATTCTACAATTTGATACGATTAATCATGTGAGAATAGAGATATCGGTTTATTGTTAACGTCAGACTTTTATAAACATCGAATTTCGATTACGTGACAATCGTGACAATTAGCCTTGAGACTTAGGCCTGACCGGCACGCGGTTTTGACGACGTCAAGAGTGTTGACTAGCGTGGTCGTCTCGGCTTTGGGTGCGTAATAAACAACAAGGATGAAATGATTCCACTTAACGCTTGCAACGCTCGTGGAATCATTTCATCCTTGTTGTTTATTAAATGTTAAACAAGGACGAAATAATGCTCGCGAGCGTTGTGAGCGTTAAGTGGAATGCACCCATTATCGCGCGTTAGTTCACGTTGCACCAGGTTTGCTTCGTTCGTGCTTTCTTAAAAAAGTAAGATTTCACGATTGACTGTAGAAAATGCCGCGATTTAGGCGATGGACAATCGTGATTAGCCATCCGATCCGATATTCGCAATCGTGCGTCGTGTCGCCTGAGCTTATCACGCACCGACATTTGTTAGAATATCCATCGAGGCCGAGATCGAGGCGCATTGTCCCGCGTTTCCCGTTCGTCCGAATCGCGTCGTGCACGCGACTGACAAGTATTAATGGTGCATGTTGAACGAAGTTTTCGATTCGAAATATCTGACGACCTTCCTTAAAATATTCGCGGTACAGATATTATACGAATTCATCATCGTTTTTTGTTTTCTCATTTTGTGTACCCTTTACATTTGTAAAATTTCTATTGTAATTTGTAATTACTCTCTCTTTTTCCTCCAAATCCTACATATTAATTTCATCTTAACTCTATTTTGCTGCATAAAATTATATTCCGGCGGTTTCAAAGACGCGCGATGGGTGGAAATAGGTTAATTGAGATACGTAGTAAGTCTGCACTTTTCCGAGGACACAGTCTATAAATAACTTGCGTAATAAGCGCTGCTACAGGATGGAAAGAACATAAACAAAACAATTAAAAAAATCAAAATATATAATTCGAAAGCTAAATCGGTCGATAGAGGTGGGACACAAATGTCCCGTAGTGTCATAAAGCCCGTATCAGACTACGCATTGGAGATTGACATTATCGATTAAAAATTGAAGATTGTCCGATCACACCATGGCTACATTCCGATATTTACTGTCAGCAACTGTCAGTACTGAAAATCTATAGTATACGTGACGTAAAATATAGAAAAATATAAATTTTCAGCACTGAATATCAGAATGCAGTCTACGGTACGATTACGATAACTTTGGCTCCTTGATTTGACGGATAGTTTTTGGTAGTAGGTAATTGTTGAACGAAAGAAATTTATGACATTGACCTTCAAAGATCCAGAAAAGTTTAAATGATAAGAGAAATATGATATATATATATAAAATTTATTCCTTCAGTTTGTTTTACAGAGTACACTTGTGATATACTTAAACACTCATATTGCAAACGCTTTTGAATATACATAATTTATTCTCTTAAATAATATAATAAAATATTTTTTATTTACGAAAAGAAAGCCAGCGTAATATGTGTATAACATATAAAAGATAACTCACTAATTTTTTTTTAATTTTAACAAAACATACTTGCGTATTATATAAATTGAATTATTATTTAATTTGTGAGATTATTTGTAAGATAGCTCTCTTATATTAAATATTATAATTAATTTTTATATTAAATCTTAACAACAATATAATTATATTTCACTGTAATGACACATACATTAATCTCTTTTGCTGTTTACAAATGTCACGTGTCTATCATATCACCTAGCCAAAAAAATCGTCCAGCCATTGGCTAATATTGCGATTGAAGATTTTGAGAAAATAGACCGATTATTAACTCTAATTTCAATCCGTAATCTTAATATTTACTTTCTTTGTTCTGATTGTTCAAAGTCCAATCTCCAATATACAATCTCAATCTTCAGTACTAGTCTGATACGGGCTTAAGGCGACGAGACATTGCGTGCGGCGTGAAGTTGTCTCCGCGTAGTTTGAATGTTCCGTGCGCCGAGTGCGCCGCTGCAGCGCTGGTATGTCGGTCGCGTCGGGATCAGTGTCGAGCGGGACGTAAGTATGACTGTCGCATGTTTCGCACGTTTGTTTTGCGCCGTGCGAAACGTGCGACGATCGTCGGGAAAGTAGCAGCCGAAGTGTCTCGACGAGTTCGCGTCCGGATGAGCGAACATCCGCGACACGAGAGCAAACGAGGAAACGGAGCAGCGGAATAAAGAGAACAGCGCAGTAAGACGACGACGCGATGGCGGCATCAGTGAGTGAGTTAATCAGTCATTACATATCGGCGCAATTAATTGTTAATTTGTTCCATTCGCGTTAACTTGATACGCGTGTTTTGACACTTTTACGCCGCTTTCAATGACTGTTAATTAAAATTAATGGATCGAACGAATAAAATAAAATAAATTGAAAGAAGAAATTGATTAAAATAAAATATTCTCTGCTGTCGTGTCATTTTAGAGTAATTAACTTTATTGTTATTGAAATAAACATTATTTAGTTAAAAAAATTAATTATATTATTAATAACACGACAAAAGTTTTTAAAATACTATATTTCAATTTTAAAAATAATTATGTTATTAATTATATTATTACATTAATAATGACACAAATTTCAAAAATTCTATATTTTAGTTGAAAGATTAATGATGATTATTAGTATACTAGCTGGTTAACAACGATGAAAAGTATTAAGATTCTAATTTTCAGTAAATTAAAAAGTAATTTTTTTATATTAATAATAGTGTTTTTTTTTTTATTGAAGGTAAATATGGATAAGAATGAGGTGTGATAATATGGAGGAAAAAAATAAATATATTGGTTAGAGAAGGAGAAAATGTTAGTTATGCGTGTTCTGTGGACAAGATAGGGACAACATTAACTATTATATGGAGGATTGTGAGTATATACCAAAGATTGGTATATATAATTATAGGGAAAAACAAGGAAGAAATAATAGATAAAATATGTAACAATGAATTAAATAGGGTTAAAGGGAAGATGTTGAAGAAATTGTGGAAAAAGAAGGTGGCTTAGAGTAAGGAAAAGTAGCAGATAGGAATAAGTATTAAGGTTGCGTTAAGGTTGCATGGAAGGAATGAGTGTGTTAAGTTATTTGTAAATCAAATCCACTTCTTGGCATGAGCTAAAGTTAATAAAGATTAATTGATAAATAATTATTGAAGGTGGAATTGATTATTTTATTACATCGTCTTATAATTAAATAGGATTGATTATTCTATGATAATAAGAGATAGTGGGGCTTGAGATTTCCTGCAAATCGATACAACTGGTACGCGTCGATCGCACGAATAATGAATAAAAATGTTCCTAGAGAATCTCGTTATGCCAATGAATAAAAATTGAGGAGCCACCTGCTACTCGCGCGGTGTGGTTATCTTCTTCTTCCATTCGACGGATATATTTGTTCCTGGGATTGAGAATTGGGGCTCAATTGTGATTCAATCGATCGCACCTGATAGATTCGCGATACGCGAGCAGGTTCATCGATCGCGTTAATTTTGCGCGCCGTCGAGCTCGCGAAATATCATTCACCGTCGTTTCAGGAAACTGCATGCGTTTCGGAATGTAGCGACGGTCTACGCGCCATCGCATCGTCCTCGCAATATTGCCTTCGTCGAAAATTGCGATTCTACGTCACGTTTCCCAACCCCGTAGTCCCAGAACGAAGTTGAAATGCGACATATCAACGCGACGTATTAACTCAAAGGCGACGTGAAGGTGCTTTGCGCGTGTTTGATGAATATTAAAACTGCGAATGGCAGTTAAAACTCGACCGACGCAAGATCGACGTTGCACCTGGCAACGTGTCTACTCTTATAAGACAATTAAGGTTTTGCAAAATTTTCACCGTGCCGTGTGCCACGCCGCGAAAATCGCACTTTAATTAAAATCTCGCGGAAATGACACGGGCATACATTTGCATCGCTGCCAGAAAAACAAATCTCATTTTACTGTTTGTTTATTGTAATTGTGTTTTAATACATATGGTTCTTTGTGAGCTTCATGCTGTATATAATCGATATCATAAAAGAAATTGCTTCGAAAACACTGAAACTTTATAATGTCTTCGTAACACACAGTAATATTTCTACCATTTTACAGTAGAATGAAAAATGCATTCTGTCGAAAATATTTCAAATATTAATTGCCTTAAATTTAACATTTCTTGATATACGTTGCCAATTTCTATTTTTATTGAAGAAATTTCATTTACAATAAACGTGCTTTCGCTGCAATTAAAATATACGTTTTTTATCGGTATAAAATTCAATTGTAAAATACTATACCAAAGTACTAATCAAAATGCATAATGATCCATTGTTTTATCATATATATTCGTTTTTATATACGAATATTTCTAGCAATTTAGAACTGATTTTTTCGTAAAAAGATCCCCCAATAGGTTTTTATCCATTCGCTGGCATAAATGTATAAAAATAATCTCTATTTCTATTTATATAAAAATAAAAACATTTCTCAATATCTTTTTGCCGCGTTTAAAGCATCGAAAATTAAATTTACTGATGTTACAATGTATGGGAGGCTCGAACATATTTTAGCCTCTAAAGAACTTCTTAAAAGTATTATCCCAAAGGCACAATAGTTATTGCATATATATATATAGATAAGTATATCCTATCTTCTACCGCCACATAATATCAATTTCCTAAACGTTATTTTACGATACCAATCGAACCCTCCGGCCAAAAGTAATGCGAAGAGGGAATAAGGTAGGAAAAAGGTTTGTGACTTACACTCACATTGGGCTCGCCCTCCGTCATGGTCCTCGAGCTTCCGTCACGAACGGGCGTCTGCACTCACAGGAATAAAATCACTTTTCTCTCTCTTCACCTGTACCACTTTTTCTTCCCTTTCTCGCTCTCTCTTTCTCTTTCTCTTCTCTCTTTCTCTCTCTTTCTCTCACAGTCCCAATTTTCACTACCGGCCGATTTTCCGTCAGTCGACCGAATTCAATGGCTCTAGTCCATTAATCACTGCTTAGCGGCTAGCACGGAGCGAAACCTGTATTTAATTTTTCACGCAATGTCGCTTTGTATTCAAATGGAACCGGATACGTAGTTGGACCCGGGGGAGGGCGCGAGAATATAGGAGAATAAAGGGAGATAGGACAGAGAGCGAAGGTGGTCAGCAACCTGGACCCGGGTCAGAGTATTATTTCACGTACCTAGCACGAAAGCAATATTAAGGACAGAATATGTATTATATATACATATATATATTATATATTAGGGTGGTCCTTATTTTTCGA
The DNA here is from genome assembly GCF_030848795.1 of Temnothorax nylanderi. NCBI lineage: Eukaryota > Metazoa > Arthropoda > Insecta > Hymenoptera > Formicidae > Temnothorax > Temnothorax nylanderi. The sequence goes on from NW_027249420.1 coordinate 48,933, forward strand.
CTTTTAAATTTATTCTGTGGCACCCCCCAGAATGTTTCCAATTCGCAAAAAAATAATCCCTGCCAAAGCTCAGTTCGATCGGATAACGGAAACCCGTGCCCCCGGATTTGTAAACATTTGAGTTCTCTTGTATTAAACTGTTTATTCCATCAACATTGGTTCTTAAAGCGTATTTTCCACAAAAATTTGCCTAAAGCACTTTTCTTTTTTTAACATGTGTGTCTTGCTTTTCTGCATCGTTTGAGACCTTATACGTCTCATTTAAACAATTAGGTAAATTGTTAATAACTAAAAAATAAAAATAAATAGTTATTGCATTTATTGCTTGATCAGCTGGAAAAAATTATGTATGGGCTACAAAAGTTATAATAGTATGTTTAAAGCCAAAAGAAGAACAAAAATTAAAAGATTTCATGTCTTTATTAAAAACAATCAATTTTTTGTGGCTAACGTTACCTAATAATATTTATTGCAATAATAAAGTTTCCTTTGTCGAATCAGGGAAGCGGCGGCGGTAATCTTTTACAACTCGTAATAAATACTGTTTTTGATCTTCGTTTCTAGTAATTAATTTACTGTAATCCTCCATTAACTTAACGCCTCTTTCCGCTGTATCGTTAACAACATTTAATTTGGATACAATTTGAAAACCTTTTTTAAAAGTGTCGTTTTCTGACCAGGTTGACGGGTCAGTCTGCATAAAATCCCGACTAATATTAAATCTGTCGAAAAAATCAGCTGTTTTCGCAGTTACGAAATGTTCAATATCTTTTTCTAGCACTTCAGGAATATTGTGTGCTTTTATAACTACGCGCTTAACACTTTCATTTGTCGATATTTTTTCTGGATTTATAGCTTCAATCATCTACTTTTTTGTATCTGCGGATACTTTCTGATCAAAAAACGCAAGCGTAACAGCTTCAGGACTTAAGTATAAATATTATTAGGTAACGTTAGCCACAAACAATTGATTGTTTTTAATAAAAACATGAAATCTTTTAATTTTTCTTCTTCTTTTGGCTCTAAACATACTACTATAACTTTTGTAGCCCATACATAATTTTTTCCAGCTGATCAAGCAATAAATGCAATAACCATTTATTTTTATTTTTTAGTTATTAACAATTTACCTAATTGTTTAAATGAGACGTATAAGGTCTCAAACGATGCAGAAAAGCAAGATACACATGTTAAAAAAAGAAAAGTGCTTTAGGCCGGATTTTTGTGGAAAATACGCTTTAAAAACCAATGTTAATGGAATAAACAGTTTAATACAAGAGAACTCAAATGTTTAAAAATCCGGGGGGACGGGTTTCCGTTATCCGATCGAGCTGAGCTTTGGCAGGGATTATTTTTTTGCGAATTGAAAACATTCTGGGGGGTGCCGCAAAAAAAATAAAAAAAAATTTTTTGTCGAGTAAATAAGGACCATCCTAATATATATATAGTTGGAAAGAATAAAATCTATCCGCTTATGTTATAAGAACGATATTCTCACTGTTTTCTTCTTCATTACTCGCGATTCATTAAATATTGAAAGGTTTGGGATACACTGGATGTATCGACTGCGAGAAAATCTGTGTGCTTCCTTTTTAACAAATATAATTTGATAAATTAACGCCAACAGCATTACCCATTAACCAATGAGTACTTTTTAATAAAAAAAATAATCTATCAATTTTTTATATTAAATGTTTTTAGTTCGTAAATTGATTTTTTATCCTAGCTGTAACAATTATTTAGTTTTTAATAAACGTCTTCTCCATAGAAAAACCTTTCTAATTTTCTTCAATTGCTTAAAAATTAATTATCAGTACTGCAAAGGCATACGAAAAATTTATAAAATATTCTTCCTGGCACAGCATCATCCGCTCGCTAATGAGTTAATAATAACAACTATATATATTTTAAAATTTAACAACTAACTTAAAATTTCTCAGCTTGCACGAATCATGCTTCTAAGTTTTCGTGAAAATTTTATCCCCATTATCAGTATTAAATGAGCTTGAAAGCAAGTGAAAGTAAGTTAACAAGTGAAAATTGTGTTTTATATGTATATGTAATACAGAATTGAATCAAAAAGAGATAACCACAGTGGAGTCCATATCAAATTGTTACATTATATGATATAAATGCAGTCTGCTCAGATACCGTCAGATCTGATAAGTAATTTATCGGTTACATATTGAAAATTTTACAAACACATCTAATTTGTGATGTAGACATCGGATACTTGTATACTAAAAGTCTGATAAATATGACATATGACACACGATATTTTATTCCATCTTCCATCGAAACATCGCGTATATTCGCATCTAATAAATTAATAATTTTATCCTTGATTATAAATATTTTTTATTGAAGCGTAATATTGAACAAAAGCTGCTTTTACTAAATGATCGTTATTATACAATGATATTAGCTCCATTAAAAATAGTAGAATAATAATGATAGAATTACTTAATTATTAGTAAAAGCGAAAATTATATTCTACGCGGGCGCCAATAATAATTTCGCATAATATATACGAGTCTATCAAACGAACCGTGGACCGCGTTCAAGAATCGAGAATCATTTTCCATGCATAATAAATGCTTCGTTACATTTTCGTATCGCATTTAGAACCTGCATTTTCGCGTACGCATCATTACTGGGGGCATCATAATTCAATCTGGATAATGAATTAATTCGATATCCGCGCTATTGCCGGTGATGAAAGCTAGTGGGAGGTGGTACGAAAGTCTCGACACTGTGTTGCTTTTTGAACTCGTTTTTTTTTCTGACCGCGACTTTGACGAAGATATATTCCGCTTACGAACGCGCCCGCGCTTGTGCGTTCGATATTGACGTGACGAACTGTTTTGAAACTAAAAAAGAAGCGAAGAAAGATGAAAAACATCCTACACAACCGCGCTATTCAAATCACCGCGACGCGGCGCGGCGCGGCGTTTCGACGAGCGCCTTTCCACGTTCTGAAATTGTATTTCACATACGTGCAACACGCAGACTTTTTATCTGCACGACAGTAGAATTGAATAAACCATTCTATATATTATACGTACATGGTATACCTATGTAATATATACATATATACATATATAATAGATATGGTATATGTATATGTATAGCCTCAAGCTTCGCGAAATTTCAGTAAAAGAAGCGATTCTTTATTGAAAGTTTCTTTATTATTATAGATTAAAGTGTAGACTTTGATATGCAGCATGCGAAAGGTGAAGGCGAGATGGGTAACTATGGCAACTTTTTCTTACGTAATGACTTACATGAGAAGCGATCTGGCCTTTCAAACGTTGAATATCCCACGATAAAGATGGAAATTCATCATTAATTCAATTTTTCAAAGTTGTGAGTGAACATACAATAAAATTAGATTGGATCAAAAACTTTGCGCTTTTTGCCAGTAAATAATTAGCAATAAGCCACATTTATTAATTATCATAAGCTGATATAGACCAAATAATACGGAGATCACCGTTAATATATTTAAAGGCTTATATATATTCCTGTGTCATATAAACGGTAAAAAATATGTGTAACAATAACAATGTCTCAACATTATAAAACTAATAAAATTAGTATTAACCCCCCTTTCAGGAATGGAGTTCTCTAATGGGAATAAAATATCAAAATCACAGTCTTCTTAAAGTTTATGAGTCGCTCTTTACGATTCTGGCACAATTCCAAAATTTTAACATCTAACATGGTGGATCCAATATGGCGGACCTAATGTTCAAATAGTGATGTAATTTGTACTGAATATGAAACTCACTTCATATAAGTTTTTGAGGTTGCTAAATTCGAATATAATCTTAAAGTTGCAAAATTCAAAATGACAGATCTGTTCAGAACGGAATACGTTTAACTTTGTTTCGTATTATACTATACTCAAGCTTGTCAGTAATATAGTAGATGAAATTTACACAGATTCTGAATCATATTTAGATTCAAATGAGGAATCAGAATCTGACTATTCTGAATATTGCTCTAAAGATGAGAAATACTTTGTATATGGATGTCTCGTTCTGTTATGCTACTATAGCATAAGTTTACGTAGTACTGATGAGCTTTAAAACAAGTAAAACCGGAAGTTTGGAGTTATCAACTAAGTCGTAACATTTGAAATTTTTGTCTGCCATATTGACGTTGCCATTTTTTAATTTTGTAATTTTGTGGTTAGAATAGAACTTCGCGACTTCGAAAACCTATATAAATTGAGTTTCATGCAAATTGCATCGTTTTTTCAATATTGGCTCCGTCATTGTTAGTTTGGGCTTCAAATTCGAATAGCATAACAATCATGGGTTATCGATAACTATTAAAACCAACGATTTCTAACATAAAATACAGATTTCTACAGATTTCATCGAGCATCATGTTACATGAAGAATTTAAGTAAAAGAACTTTGTTGCACAGCTCTTTTTCGATTTTAGCGCGAAAAAGGATCTTGCTTCGCAAAAAATTATCGTCACTCGTAATTTGATGAAAAGTCCGCCGATAGAGATTGCGATGTAATTTCCCGCCGAGCTGAGCGTGCGAATGAAGACGTATTTCAATCACTGATGATCAGTCGTGTGACATATATTCGTTGCACCTGCAGCATGCGCGACAAAAAAGACGGGCAGAAAGCGGCTCGAACTATTCAAATTAAAATCCTGCTCCTGCAGTTTCATCTATATTGTGTCCAACCTTTCGCGTTTCCGCGGATATAAGCGTGACAGTACAGTGATTAATTCCCACCTTCAGATCAATTCGCGGGCTCGATGCTCGTTGGCCGTGCGACATTTTATCATTGTCCGATCGCGAAATTTCTATCAATCGGGAAATAAGATAGATAGTATTTTTTCTGAAATTAATTTTTCCCAGTGGAATGTCTGATAGTTAATAGTACAAAGTAGTCTAGTGCGAAAACGGCTAAACACCATGCACGCAGTCTTTGATTTGAGATTTGAACTTTTTGAGTCTAGAAGATTAATTTTTAGCAGAAATTTTGAATTATGCTCCTTGATAACTCTAAGCTTCGAATTGCCAGAATATTAATACTGCCATATATTTTTTCCAAATTAATAACCATATTATATCGAGAGCATATAATAGAACAGTAATTTGTTTAGTAATGATTACAAAATCATAAATAATTGCGAATTCCCGAAAAATATTCTGCTAGCAGTTTTTCATCAGTTAGCCCTAATCACACGCGTTTTACCTATCAAATCGGTACTTTTGCGGATAAACGATGCAGCGTTATCTGTGCGATTGCGCGTCTTAATCTTCGTGACTACAATACGCGACCGATAACACGAGAGAACGTAAATCACATTTGAAGAAGGAATCTTTTCTCTGCCGGCCCTTTTTCGCTCTTTTACCCTTTCGGACCTCTCGGGTGTTCTCTTCACGACTCGTTTCTCTTCGACGGTCCCGCGATATTTCATTCGCGGTCTGCCACGACGCGGACGTCGCGTCGCTGCCCCTCGTTGTCCACTCCGGTCCGCTCGAGAGTGGAGGTGTTGCTTCCAAAGGTAGGGTCGAGAGTGCGCGTGTTCTCGTCCGGGTCCTCGGCGGTTAACCCGCGCATTGTTCGCGTGGAAGTAAATCGCCGTCGACGTACGCGCTTCGCCGTCCATTACGGCCGAATGACAAATATACAAAGTCCCCGTGCTCCCGCCCGTGCGGTGCGCATAGCACATACGCGGCCGAGATGTGTCCGTCCGGTTCCGTGTACGAGCCTTCGCTCACGTAACGTGCGCGCATACACGTCGTGAACACCGCCGTTGTGATGTTACACGCGCAAACACATTTTAGATTAGGTATAGCGGCGTTTAACACTAAATCGACCGCGGACGTACGTTTTGCTGCGAGTGAAAGTTACGTTGGCCAAACACCCAATTATCCTTCTCGATTTTTTGTATCATAAATAATTCCTCAATAACGTGTTCTCAACACGATTAAAACATGCCCGTAAAAATGCATTACATATAATCTGCTTTTGAACACAGAATTTGTATGCCAATTGCGCTTGAAATATACAAAATCTCCGTGCATTTCCATACAATTCATTAAGAATACACGATAAAAGTAAACGTTGGACCGATTAAAATAAATAAATATTGACCGGAAAATTGGCGATTTGCATTGCAATCAAGGAAGAAGAATGGGGGAATATTTCGATCGGTTTCGGATAAAACTCGAACAAATATTCCGATTAGCTTGGCCGGATATTTATTTAATATATTACTATATATCTATTAAATATTTAATAACAAGTGTGCTAAACTTTGGAGTTCAGTAAAAATTTATTTTATTTAGATCATATCGCAAATTTTCTCAATTTTTGACAATTAGTTTTTTATAGTTATAATTTTTTATGTGATAATATTATCAAAGTAGAGTCGACATTAAAATAAGCAAATAACTATTTTTTATTATTTAATTAAATCAATTTAAATTACATTATTTTATTTATAGGAGTAACTATTATAAATACCAATTGCAAAAAGTAAACAATTCTGAGCGTGCAAATTTAAGTGTCAGATATTAACATGATTATAGCAAATAGATAGATAAATAAAGAAATATACAACGGATTAAGAGATATATGACATGATTATTATTAATAAGCGAACGTGATCTAGTTTAACCATTGCAATACAAAGTTGAACCTACCAGCTTTTGTCTCTTTTGAAAGCAATATTGTCACGTTATTAGTTTATATTATATTTATATTATATTAACATCACATATGTACAAATTATGAATTTATTTTAATTACACATTATATGCAGATGTCGGAAGTAGAATCAATTATTGGAAACGATAATAGGAATCAAATATCATTTGCCATTTTGATGGCATGGAATAACCACATAATTTGCTGACAAATAGCGCTATTAGATCAAGTTGTAAAGATATCGTCTATTACTATCGTCTATTAATAAAATAATGTAATTTAGTCTAACTGAAAACAACTATTTTACAGATAAATTCGTGTACATATAACATAATCTGTTGCGATTGTTTAGCTCTCATCGTATAACAAGCCATTGTTGCCGCTTTTAATGATTAACACTTTACTACTAAATTGTTTACAATTACTAAATCGTTTATAAATGAAATATACTAATTATAAATGAGCATACGTTTAATAAATATGTTTAAATGATAAATGATAAATGTAATTATAATCTCTGATATAAGTTTTTGAAATAAAGCGCAATCAGTTACTTTCTAAAATTATTTATAATAAAAATTGCTTTATTTGCTAAATAATATGCGAAATAAAATGTGGATAAAGATATTGAAAGAAGTAAAATAGTCATCTAATTTTAGTTTAATTTTTATTCTGTTTCTTAAGATTGTTCTTATTGTTCCCAAGATTCTTAATGCGATATAATTAAAATAATTGTATATGCCTCATGTCTGCGTCGTTACTCTTTCTTTTCAATTTACAAATTATCTCTACTTTGTGTCTATATATACGTATTAATCATGATATATTGTCATGTTTATCTTGTTGGCTTAGTTGTTTCTCTATATTATCCACAAATGCGAATCCAGGCAATATGATAACAACCGAGATGAGTTTGTGATAAATATAACTCCCACTGCAATGTGCCAAGAAACATGTAATATTGACGAACGGTGGTCTATTTAATTAGTAGAGTATAGATCATGTTTAACGAGCAATCTTTAATTGCAATAAAAATTGTAATATAATAAATTATAACATCACGATTGCTTATTTGTAATAATTATTAAATATTTTACATTAAACTATTATATAGTTAATATCATATCCAATATACAAAATAAAATTTAAAAAATATAGAAGTTTGTGCAATAATCTAATTTACTTAGTATAACTACTTTGCCGATTAATATTTATTATAATATGAATAAATGAAGTAAAGAAGATCATTTTTCATTAAATTCAAAAAAAGATCAGTACTTATATTGTAACATATAGGTACATATATAATCAAATATATGTACACTGAGGGAAAAATATTGTAGAATCAACAAAACAATTTTGTTGATTTTTCAATTTATTGATCCAATTATTTATTTTATTGAATTAAGTACACGTCTATTATTTGAACAAAAATAATTGAATTCTGAAAATGGTATCATACAAAATCATTTTTTTTAAGTTAATGATAAATTTTGTTAACTCAATAAAATAATTTTGTTGAACCAAGAACATTAACGTTTTTAAAAATAGTAAATTTATTCAAAGAAATATTTAGTTAATGTTATATTATGTATAATTGATAGTATAAAATATTTAGTTAAAAAGAACAAATCAATGTAGTCAACAAACAAAATAGTCAAAAGAACAAAATATTTTGTACAAATATTTTGTTAAGCCAATCAAATCATCTGCTTGGCAACATACAATCTTCCGGTTTTATTAAACCAACAAAATTTTTTTTGAAAAAAATAATTATTTCTCTCAGTGTATGGAATATATATATATATATATATATGTGTACTTATTAGTAATTGATGACACTGAGGATTACTTTATAATCCGTGAAATCTTATCTGTAATTATTGCGATATCTCTCCTGATATTTGAATTCAGCTATCTCATCTCGGGTGCGTCTTAACATGGCACAGCTCCAATCGTGCTTTCACAATCGGAATTGGCAAGTGCGACAAGACATACGCGCCATTAAAATGGAGCAACCGTTTTTCACTAATCCTTCAATGACGTTCAGTTTTCATGGTGTTGCCTTGACTTACTCGTATCTTGGTACGTCCCAGATTTTCAAGAACATATAATTCCGTGGCATTTTAATGCACATTGGCCGTGAAAAAGAGAAACGATATATCCGCGCGTAGACGTGCAAAGGAGATAATATACACGGATGTATCGAAAGTTTGACCTTTTCTCGAGTTTCCTAGTACTCCCACCTTCGTGCACCTTCGTTTATCGTACCGGCCTGTATAAAAATCCTTTCACAGCGATCCTACAGTCGGAACCGGTTGGCCTTCTCGTGTAAATGTACATTTATAAATGAAATATTCCACCATGGTAAAGAGAGGTTTTTTTCCTCTTGTAAACGGAAAAACGCAACGAGAGCCAGTAATTAATACTTGATCGAGAATATAACAAAATAAATGCCACCTTTTAAAAACTGAAAATTTTGGGAGAAATTTCCATTTTATCCTTTCTGTCTTCTTGCTCGCTATTAAAAACGATTAATTAATAACCATTATGTTAGTTAATTAATGCGTTCGAATAGTATCAGACTTTTAGCAAAACTCACATTTCAATTATCTTTCGAAATTTAGTCTTCTTAATTACGAAATTAGATATCCAATATGCAATAAAAAAAATTATTACTCTTCTCTTCAGATGTATTACTCGGAATAAATGCGATAAAAATATGCAATTATTCGTAATATCTAATATTCTGTTATAGAATATAAATATTAAATGGGAGTATTATTAGATGGAATATCTTAACGTGATATACTTTAATAAAAATATCAAATTGCCACATAGCAATAAATCATGACTTATATAAGTGCAAATCATTATTTATAACTTGTATAGTTATAAATTTAATTTAGATCTAATTTACTGATTCGATCGTAATGCACTACACTTTTTCCGCGATTAATTTAGATAACAAATTAATTCGAAATCCAGTGACGCTCGAAGCACTTTGAAAAGAGAAAGGACAACAACGAAACGGTAATCGATTTCACCGCATCTAATTATTCGGAGCCACGTGTATTCGCGTACGTGACTCGTTTTCGCATCGCCGTCAGGCGTCGTTTTAAGAATGTCGCAGTCTCGCTAAGAATCATTATGCATCGAGTGCATCGCACCAAATATATGGATTTGTCCAGACTTTATTTTAAAAAGTAGAGATAGACAAAATTACAATTCGGTAGAATTGGAATTACATAAGTTGCATTTACATCAATCTTTTAATATATATAAATTTCACTATAAACTTATAAAAATATTTCAATAATAAATTTTTAGAATTTTTAAAGAAATTATCATCGGAGACATATAATTGTGAGGCTAATTATTTATTCTGATTACTTAAAATATCGCTACGCGTATATTTAGTAATTTTCTTTGTTATGACTATACTACGGACGGAGACATTTACTTTGTTAAACACACCTTATACTATTATAACTTTATGTACCGACCGTGATTGCATATTGCAAAAATTGCTGCCATGTTTGCAATATCCTTCCAGAAACATTTTATATATTCGCGTAAAATTCGTGTTTTTAAACCAATCAATGTAAAAAAGCAAACTTGTTTAATGTCAAGAGGGAGAAAAAGGAGTATTTTAAATTTATCATTTACAACATTTTCCATTTTTATTATCCGCGTGTAAGGCTGAATGCAGATTTATAACTAGTCGGCTTGGAAAGAATTACGATGCAAATTATGACGCTTACTCGCGAAGAGCTAACGCTTCCTTTAACTCAATGTTTAACATCGGTCCAATGAGCTTAACTTCGTCTCGCGATTATTTCTCGATATCCGTCTCGAAACCATTTTAATCTGATATTCAGCTTGCATATTTAATGCACTTTTGCAGTCTCCCGCTCCTCTATTACACTCGTAATTTGATACATAGATTGAAACTGACTCGACAAAGCTCGGCGAAATTTTGTAAATTGGTACGGTCCACTAGAATTCCCGTGGCGATTGTAGTAGCAATAGCGTTTCGTACTTCAATCGAAATAACATATCCCCCGTGCGCTTGAACGCGAATCAAAGTGAATTCATCGGCGTGGATTTGCGTCGCCCGCGCTGTTCGGCGATAGGGCTCTTTATTTATTTATGTCTCGACAATTTTACAAATGCGACGACGACGACAATAATGAATTCGCGCAAACATTTCGCGAGACGCGCGCGAGTTCGCGCAAAATTTTGTGTTGCCACTCCCTTTCGCTTAACCCGTTTATCGGCGGGCGAGCGCGCGCGCGCGCGCGCGCTATATACCTATCTCGTAATTCACCCGTTACGAAGTTAAATTTACTCGTAGCGAATATGATGGAGAGCAGTTATGCTAATACCGCTGATTTCAGTAGTGTGGCATCCGTGCGCACTCGCCAACGCATTCGCTCACATTGAAAAGACGCAGAGACGTGCATCGAAAAAAAGGAAAGAAAAAATTTTGTTCAAGTTGCTTTGACAAAAGTTTAATTTGAGCGCCTTATCTCCGTTCTGAAATTTATCTCGTTAAATAACTCATTAATGAAGCTCGAGATGATAAAACACGTATTTACACGGAAGAAAATAAATCTCCAGTTAATGCAAATAAATGTATATTTCTGTAATATACGACACAAACGTGCCCCCGTTTTAGGAAGCGATTTTAGGTAAATTGCTTTAACTAAAATTACCTCTGCACTACATTATTCCGCATTACATCTGCACTTAAATTTCTATTGTTAAATAACTCGGTAATGAAGCTCGAGGATGGTGTGAGAAGGAAATTTCTATTCAGCACACAAGCGTGGACTTTACATGTAAAGAGGAAATGCGCTGCAAAAATGTTCCGGGAAGAAATTTTTAGAAGGAGATTGCTTAATCTAATGAACATTTAATTCGAGAACTGCACATGCAACTTACATAACTCGGTAATGAAGCTTAAGATAATGAAACATGTGTTCACGTGAGAGAAGAAAATTATCCTATTTAAGAAACAAATGCGAATTTTGCTGGAAAAACGACGCGAATGCGCTCCAAAAACAGACCGGGAGGAGTCGTGTGATAAAATCGCTTTAATGGAATTCCAGTTGAGCTTCATATCCGTTGAGTTTCTCATTGTTAAATAAAAACAGTAATGGAGTTTAAGATAATTAAAAGTGTCGCGTATAAAAGAGGAGTTTCTCATTCAGAGATAACTTACATGTTTTACACGGGAGGCATATTTTATACTTGTGCTTGTCCTATTATAGCTTGTAATCGCGTTACAGGGGTGGTTACCTTTAAATCAAAACCGCAGCGTTGAATGATGAACGCCCTGTCGCGTAATGTAAACTGTAGTCTTGCATTTCACCCTTTGCCACGTAATTGGCATATTAAATTTTGCTAAACGTAACATAAATTTTGGATACAATAAAACACTAGTGCTCTCTCGCGTTTTCGCAGATCTTTAACGAGATTCGCGATTTTATCAAAAATTTATATTTAATCAGAGTTAGTAAATTTTTCAAAAAGAACCTTGATAAAAGACCTCAAAAGTTCCTAAACTATTCGGTCAAACATAGCTAAATCAATTAAATTATCAAATGTTCAATTAATGTTTCATTTAAATTCATAGAAGACTGATCAAAATAATGAGGAATATTTGTATTGAGTTATAGACAATATAATTAATTGTCACATATGTGTGTGTAATTACGTTGAATTATTCGCATCATGCAATATCACGGAAAATAAGTAGAATCTTATTGAAATCTTAATGCGCTTATTCGTACCTGAGATACCGTTTAAAGTAGAACTATCGCTACACTGAGAAAAAAATGTTGTTAATTTGACTAAACTCGTTTAGTTGGTGTGATTTGTTTAATGTAAATATTAATATATTTAAATCAAATATACGTGAGTAATATCAAGAAATATTTTATTTTATTTTATATAATATTTGTTGAATTAACAAATGTTAGCTTGACAGCCCGTGACCGCTGCATTTAGTTGAATCAAACAATATTTCTTTGAATCAACGATTTTTTTTTCTCAGTGTAGTATGTAAAAGTACGTAAACGATTGTAAATTATAGATTCCAAAGGTAACATGATACCAATTAAATATTACAAAAATGTAGTAACGAATCATTTCTCTCGGATGTACTGTACAATAATAAAAATACTGCAATGCTCAGCAGATTAATCGGCAGTCGCATTTGTCATCCTCCCACTAGAAGGTAGGTGACAGATGAGGAAGTTTTTCTTCAACGAGAAAACATTATACCGGAACGTCGCCAGATGCCACGTTGAAAACGGCCTTGCTGCCCATTCTGATTCCAAATTTCGAAAACGCACTTCCGATCAAATCTCTAAGACGATCTCGAGAGGAACACCTCGACCTTTCGGCTACATCTGAATACGCGGACGGCCGACAGAATCCTCGATCCTGACGCCGGTCCGGGATTCCCCGCCCATTCCGTTCTCGTCGCGACTTTCACGGAGCAGAGAGAAGTGAGAGAACCGGCTAGAACCCGGCGAACCGGGCGAATCATCGATTAATGGCATTTTAAAGGCATCGATAAAGGCGGCCGATCGTTTTTCGTCGGCCGACACACAGATTTTCTCGCCGTTGGGAAAAATAGAAAGGAACACCCAGGAAAGGAGTTCCTACCAGCGACGAAGCCGGATACTGGTGTCTTCTTAGACGAGAAGAAGCAGCAGCCTCTGCCTGCACATGAGAACACCTCACCGATCTCGAGCAAGGATCTCGACGGCGACGATCCTCGCGGTCACTTCGCACTCCTCCGTGTCACACCGGTCCAAGTCGGGCGGATTTCCGCGAGCGAAGCCGACGAGCGGAAACACCGGAGCAGAGACCAGCAACCTTCGACGGTCGACGGCGTACTGGCGAGGAGCAGCCAGCCGCTTCAGGTTGGGAGCTCGTCTACCTTACCGACGCAGGCGTCCTTGATGCAACGAGCTGGGGGGATCAGGCGGATGCGGATCAGTGTGCCTGCCAGATAGCACGGAACACGGAACCCCCGAAGAGGAGCAAGGAGAGAGAGAGAGAGAGAGAGAGAGAGAGAGAGAGAGAGAGAGAGAGAGAGAGAGAGAGAGAGAGAGAGAGAGAGAGAGAGGGCGGGGGGGAGAGAGGGAGAGAGAAAGAGAAAGAAGACAGGGCGGCATAGCACAAACTCATCGGTTGTGTAGATACCTGTTGAATGCACTTGCCCAGGGTGGGAGGAAGTGCTGCTGCCGCGACGGGTCGGAGAAACGCACCGGCGGCACGGCGCGGCGTCGCGGCGTCGCCGCCACCGATGGCTGCATCGAACCGGCGAAAGGATCCTCGAAACAAACGGTCACGGTCGATCGGAGATTCGAAAACCCCATTCTGCACTCGGCATTTCGCGCTGCCTCTCGGTTCGGCTGTTGGATTTGCCTGCGGAGTTCTAGTTTTGTTCGTGGCCTGTAACTCCGTCCAGGCGAAACGTGGTAAATGACAGGGCGAACAGGAAACTCCGTGACTGATTGCGGAAATATCCTTCCACTCGATTCATATAAAACTAGCAAATCGAGAAAAATTGAGCTGGTTCGTGTTTATATAGTGGGTGTAGAATTGTCGCTTGGTCGCGTTGTGCGTTTACGTTATTCAAGTTGACAGGAGAATGCGAGAAAACAGAAATTATTCCGAATATTAGTTTTAAAATATCTTTAAGAAAAAATAATATATATACCATTCGCTACAACATTCCCTTAATAACGTTAACAAATTTGGCAATAAGAGCCAAAAGCGTTAATTAGTGCGCTACATAATTTATTATAATCTAGGCCAATTAAATAAGATATTTTTTACGTTTAACCTTACGACATTATAGTAGACGTCATCGAGACAGGTTTCTTAACTACAGCTCATTATAATCAAATCTAACAAGCTGTGCGATATCCTTTACATTGAGTGGTTACTATATTTGCAAGTTGCTTTTTCTTAGTTCTACATTATGACGTTTGCGTTATTCTTGTTAGCTTATGGCGTATGTTGCTCCGATTGTTCCTGCCTGTATAAGTCTTTTAAAATTTAACGTTCCCGTAAGGATAAATGAGATATGACACAATTATTCATCATCTTCTTTTCTTCCTTTCTTTGACTTTCCAACTATGGAGTAAAACATCTCGAAGCTACTTGGATATGTTTCGGAGCTTACATTCGGCTTTACTTCTATTTGTGAGAGACGATGATATAAGTTAGTAATTATCTGCAAACTATTTTAGCTGATTGACTGCGTTAAACTCTGACCAATGTAAACTGAGTTATAATTTACTAATGGTATATGAGGAGGATAATCCAGAGAAAGGGTCGAATTAATGTTTATGTTTAATGTTATTTGATTTTATTCAAAAGAGCTTTCACATATTTTTATTTATTGCTATATTTCCTTAATAATTCAGTTAAATGTATGCTTTTAGCATATACACACACAATACGAAAGTACCCAAAATGTCAAAAATCTAAATTTTTATTTCTATTATGAAAATTGTTATTTTAATCGGGCAATTAAAAATCTATAAATAATCTATATAATTCATGTATTTTAGCTATAAAAAATTTTTTCCTAGAAAATTCCTAAAAATGAAATAAAGGAACCTCTCTCTCAATAGTTAATTAAATCATCAAATTGCGGCAGGTGCGAAAGTTGCCTGTTAACTCCGCGTTGCGATTCTATTCACTCGCTGTAAGAAATTTGATATAAATCGAAAGAATTTTCACGGGTCACCCTCAGAGTCTGATGGGAAATTAATGCAAAACTGTCGCAGCTGTCAACGACACGATTCAAAATCACTTCGATAGAACGTCACACTCGCGTGCCCGACGTTCAAGAAGAGACAACCCTGGGGAAAACGGTTAAAAGCCTCGAAATTACATTCGTCAGGAATGGGAAATTACGCGCCGAATTGAGACTCGTAATTAAGACCGTCATGTCCCGCGAGACATGACGAGCAGCTGGAAAAAGAGTGTATAACATTGCTGGAGACGCGAGGAGATTCGGGCCAAGGATTTGGATTTGTGAATTCGTTCTTGCGCTTGATGGCGAGAAGAAATCAAATTGCAACGCGATTCAATAGAGGTGGGAAGTTTTCCATCCGTAAGTAATCAAAGGTGACGGACACCGCCGCACCGTCCCGGGAATCCGCTCGACCGGCGTTAGGAATCCGGATTGCTGACTCGTATCTAACAACGTAATTTCAGTGTAACTTTATCACGCGCTTGTTACACGAGAACGCGCGATTCCGGCAGCGAGCTAGGTGACCGCATTTCGGTATCACATGCCTCGTGTACGAGATACGGGTTCGGCAAGAGGAAGAGGTCGATACTCGTACTCGACACATTGAATCCTTCCTGCGGCTACAGCTTTGCCCCGGCCTCGAAAGGGTCCTTGTTGCGCTAACGTATCAAACTGTTTCCTTTACTAACATTAATACTCGTGTTAGCACTCGGAGAATGGAGAAGTCGCAGGAGATAAAAGGGGTAAGAATATACCGAGGCTACAATTACTAACAATACCTTTGTATAAGTTCCAAAGATATTTTAAGCGCATTCTACGGATAATATAGACATAAAGCTATTACATTAATTAGATCCATTTTACTTTTTTTAAAAAGTAATGTCTCCCTCGTTAAAAAATGACGACAAATATAGTGTAATTTATTTATTATTCGCTTACGATACATTAATTAACTCTAATTGGAAGGAATCTCTGAAGCGAAAAAACAATCTCTTTGCTTTCTTATTTTTAAGAGGGCTCGATTCTTTTCTGTAACATTTATGATCTCCACCCAAGATCTTTTCTCCTCTTTAGAAAAAGGATTATTCATTGTATTAATGACCAGAAACAAAAAAAAAATGATAAACTTGTCGTTATTAAATGTGAATAAATTCCACATAATAAGAGATAAAAATTTGTTTTCGAGATTCAGAATTCACAATATCTTGCATATTTTGAATTTTGAACGTCTAGTGCTCGACGAGAAAATTACCGCGTCCTCTCGTCTCGCGGAGTCGAAATGGTGGTAAAATTATACGGTAAGATTGGCGGAAGTGCAAAGTAAGGACGATGGGTCGGTCCTTCTGGTACTTCTGCTAAAATTTTCAAAATTACGCTGGCTACGTTGGCTTTCCGAGGGCGCGCGCGACATCAGCAGTAATAACGGCGACGAACATTAATTTTATAAAAGCCAGCATTGTTAAATAGTGATATGCACAACTAAATACACTCATTATCTCACTCGACCGTCTGCATATTTAACCAATAATTTGAATCATGGTAAAACCAGCGATACTTTTTCCTATTTATATTTCATTTAGAATTATACGGTCTTTGAGACACATTTGCTATAAGCAATTGTAAATTAAACGTGGTGGTGGTTCAGTGACGGTATGGGGAGGTTTTTCATTCAATGGTGTTGGTCTAATTTACAGATTTCGTGGTATACTGAATAAAAAAGGTTATCATAATATTCTTGTCAAACAAGAAATCCCCGCAAGAAAGAGTTTAATAGGCCGAGGGTTTGTGCATGTTTAGGGATAACGACCCTAAACATACCTCCAAACTTTGTAAAACCTATCTAAAGAAAGAAACAGACACAAGGGAGAACTAAAAATCATGGACTGGGCCTCCACAATTATTAGATCCAAACCCCATTGAGTTGCTATGGGAAGAATTGGACCGAGAAGTAACAGAAAGTACGAAAACTCTCTGACCTCTGAATAAAATCTTTGGAATATCTTAGAAGTTACCTAGAAGCAACTTATATCTGAAACATTACAGAAAATTACTAGTCAATAGGGTGCCAAGAATAGTAAAGAATGTTATTAAAATCAAAAGTGGATTTTTTGACGAAAAGAAAATATAATATAAAAGAGTGAAAATCCTTATTAATATATTATTTATCTATTTAGTTTAGTTATATAATAAAATATTGTTTTATTTCTGTTTTTACTACTAATAACAAGTATTTATGTTATTGAAACTTTTTGTTCACTGTACTTCTGATGGATGTCCGGGAACTTTCTGACGGCAGTATATATTACGTCTATCTAATTTTATTTAATATAGTAAAATAGCAATTTAGAACGTAACATTTACACAGTAAAAAATCGTGCGTCCATATGTTAAAATTTTCTTGTGTTACCAAGATTTGATTATTATTTCAATGTAAAATTAACACATAACAGCTATGTTATTATTTTCTTAACATTTTCATGCATTACATTTATATCAACGTGATAACTTAACGTATGTTATTTAGAAATTAAATATTATTTTAAGTTCTTTTAACACAATTATTTAAAAAAATCAACCCGTCTTAAAGTTATTTTAACACATAAACAAAAGTTAAAGTAAATTTTCAAATAATCGTAAACTTTAAAGTACAAAATAATTAAATTTACTAAAATTAAATGTTTCTATTACACATAATTCAAGTAAAATAATTAATATCATGTGTTAATATAACTTGCAAAATAAGCGAAAACAAAGCACGCTGAAAAATTGACTTATGACTAAATAAAATAAAGAATAATATTATTTGATATATTAAAAATTAATTAATTATGTAAATTTAAGAAGTAAGTTATTAAATAAATTGCTTCATACTGAAGCATGAATAACCCTACATTTTGCAAAAAATTATATTGACATATATAAATACATATATTTGAATATAATTATATCATATCAAAATAAAAATGTTCTTCTCGTGCAAAGTTTATACACTACACAATTTGAACAGAATACAATGGTGATGTCGGATAAACATTGAAAAAGAAGTCAATTTCGCGCTATAGAAAATTTCACAAAAATAACGATATTCAAAGGATTGTAAGAGATTTTAAATTTGAAATAAAACGCGGTTATTCTGTCAGTATTTTTTTAGTCGATATTTTTTGCGATTTCTACCGTTCGCAATCTCGTGCTGTAACGACTCTGGAATGATACTATAGTTATAAAGTTAGGTGAAAGTATAGTTACGGAATAAGACTATAGTTATATAATCGTATATAAACATACATAATCTTTTCGGCTCTCACGTTTCATGAAAATGACTTCGAGCAAGTCGATGGACTATTTCGGTTTGCAATTGCTCATGGTCGCGAAACGGAAATAAACAACTTACGTGCATCCGATATAATCTCGCGATACGCGCGGAAAAAAAACGGAAATCGAAAATAAGAATAACGTAGAATTACATCCGATAAGACGGTTTCCGTAAATAACCGTACATACGCGTACGTACGATAAATTTATCTCTGGATGCGCACTGTAGTTTTGCGGTTAGATAAATTAGTTAAGCTTAACGCCGCTTTGTAAAAATTATATGAAGTAACATTGTACACTGAGCGTCCCAGAGACTTTGAGAGACGTACGGGTTTTTTAACCAATCTGGAATTTTTCCATGACAAAAATATCGAGGAAGTCATATTTTTTAGATTTATAAATGATTGAAAATGAAAGAGATTTTGAAAACTGAATTTCAGTAATGCAAATAATTAAATATTAAACCTTTATTTCAGTGAACTTTATTTTAATATATCCGTACAAGATTATTGGCAAATATTATGTGTTAGATTTTTAAATTAAAACAAATATTTTTATGGCTATGATTATTACTAGTATAGTTATATTATATAGTTGCCATATAAGACATAGCTGAACATGATCATTATTTGTTTGTTACTACGTTTGTTGTTACTTTAGTAACCATGGAATCATCGATTTGTTAAACGTTATGTTCAGCTAATGTTATATCCTGCACTTTTATATTAATAAAAGAAGGCTCCTTCAATTAGTTTATTTTGCTACAATTGCCAATTTTCTTATTTTTCACGCTTAAGAAATTTATGGATTTTATAAATACTGATAAATAGTGACTCTTTATCTTATAATAATTGAGATATTTTCTATTCCTCAATTCCTCAGTTTGCTACACTTTTAAAGTTTTTTTTTTAATGAACATATCAGAGATAAATGTATAGATTTAAAATACGAAAAAATAGAAAGCAGTCCCGCGCGATGTAATTTTTATGCTCGCTGCCGATACGTCATGAAATGTTCGAAAGCAAGACTTCAAAAGGCACTCCATTTAATATGAAATCGCCCGTAGCAAAAATTCTTGTCTCGAAAATAAATGAAAGACCGCGGGCTGTACTTTCAGACATTCCTGCCGACTGACTGGTGAGTGATTAAACGAAATATCCTCTGTCGCTCCATTTTCTGTTATATTTATTTGCATAATCATCCGTGATTCTTCAGCATTTATATATCTGTTCGCGCGCATTCATATATTTGTATTTATTTGCAAATCTCCTTTTCCTCTTGCCGTTATTCTGACAATAAATATATCCGTTCCGATGAAAAATACGCGGAACGCACTAAAGTGAGGTATCTCTTTCGATACCTTCTTTTTTTGCTTCTTCCTACTTTCGCGTTTATGCCGCCGCATTTCTCACCGTCACTTCGGCGTCACCTCGGCGAATCAATGATGCGTACTCATAACACATGCATATAGGTACGACAACGAGAATTATCGATTAGTCAGTCCGTTTCTTTTACACTTGACACCTCGCCAATTCCCACTGTGTGCATACACGGTCGGATATCCGCTATTGTTGATCGTGCTCTCTCTCCTATGTCCTATAATTCTAAGCATAAATTATTCGCAGACTCCGAGAGTTCAGTGTCCATGGCAATGGCGAAGCCAATGTCAGCCGAGGTCGCCGTGTCGTCGGCGGTTTACCTATACCTGGCCTAGGACCTTTGGAATTGTTCCAGCCGCAGACGCGTATATCGCTTTTATGCCGCGATTTTAACGCGAGATGATTTAAACCCGATTACTCCACCTCGACGGAATTGTGTTGCAACTTTGTGACGGGCTGATCTCAAATTAATCATCTTTTACCTCATCGCGCTTTTAGTTTGCATCAAGTTACTTTTTTTGCTTTCGCTAATTTAAAAAATACATATGAAATGCATAATATTAATAATTGAACATATCGGAATTATTCTAAATTTATGAATAAATAAAAAATCCTGGATTTTGTATGTAGTAACAGTAAAAGTATTGTCTTCGCTTTTAAAGATCTGTTACATATTTTTTCATTCTCTATTTGTGTCTTTTAATTATCACATTTTTACTGCTTGTTAATAAATTATTTACAAAGCATAGAAAATACTCTATTTAAATTATTTAATTACCAATAATAATTTTAGTTCTCAACAAATAGTATATGAATTGAATAGATTGAAAGTAGTCGAACTATAATAGACATATGACGTGACGTGGAGGACAGTTGATCGCAAAACTCATAAGTGCAACAGGTAACAAATCTTCTCGAAAATATTGTTCTCCGGAAGCAAAGCGAATAAAAACGCAATAAACTATACCTTTGATACATGATTTTGCTTTCCGAGCGCACTCCGTCAGGAAAAGGAAGTAGTCATCAGTCGTACTTATTCTAGCTTTACATTGAAGGATCGACTACTTCCGCGACTCTAACTTATAAAATTTGACAAATACATATGAGATAAATACGAAAATTTTACATTTCAATAATTATTTTATAAAATTCTTAAGAAGAAGCTATTGCCTTTAATTTTACAGTATTTTTATATTTATTTAATTATGTACTTAAATAAAATTTTATTCTTATTTGCAGAGAAAGATGTATACAAAACAATCGATTCTTGAAATTAATTTGATTACATAACATTGATATTCACTTTAATTTCGTCATATTATATAGGTAAAAAATTATTAATTTTATCCAAAGAGAAACTTTTTCGATCAAATACTAATTATCTAACTGCCTGTTATACGTATCAAATTCTTTTAAAAGCAAAGAGTCAGATAAAAATTATCTGCTTATCGAATTTTGCTAAATTAAACCGCAGCATTTATTCGACCGTAAAGCTGCGCGTTATCTTGACAGATTCATTGGTAATGTCAACAGAAATCATTCTCAGTCGAGAGGAAAGGTACCCGATCGGGATTCGCGTGAATCAAATAAAAAAAAAGAGACTGAGGGTAGCACAGCCGGAATATAAATTCATCGCCGTCCTCGGTGACTTGGCGGACAATGAATCCCTTAGGGATGGCTCCCTTAAGGCCCTTCACTGCGGCCATTCTTCGTGACATACGGATTACAATGTGATGCAGCTGTGGGATATTTTATCTATCCGATGTTGATAGGATTCCGTAGAACTATTAGAAACGCGTCTGTTTGAGAAAAATTTGACTAAAGTTTCTTGTATAAAATTTAATACTTTTTACAATTTTCCTTTGCCGGTAATTGAAATAATTCCTTCTGCATAGATGAATCATGTTTATTTAAAACTTGTCTGTAAATAGCAAAGTGAAGGGATCTTTTGTAATATGCGTGTAAATGTTATTTTTTTAATTGGAACAATAATTCACACAGATATTAATTTTTTTACATCTGTATTCTTTCGATGTTTTCTTTTAATTTATTCAAAATCAATTAAGCTTTTCTTATATCATGTTAATTTGCAATTGTGTGGATTTTTGCGTCACGAACATTTTATCATGAAGTTTGTATATTAAATAGCAATGTTGTTTAATCATAAATAAATTGATATGAAAAACACTTGCTTATAAGAAACGAAATTAATATAACTCCGATTAATATTCCGCTATAACAATTTTTGTAAATTATGAATTTAATATCTGCATGAATATATAATATATGCGTGTGCGTGCGTTTATGTAAAACAAAGTAATAATATCAAACGATTAGTATAATACATCACTCCTAACAGTATTCTACATCATACGTTATCAACATTAACAATAATATATGAATAATATATTGCTTTCTTGAGCAAAATGCAATCTTTTTTATGTTTTCGACCAATTGAATTTTTATATAATCCACTAGCTGGTTACCCGGGCTTCGCCCGGACGTCGTTTTTCTTCAAATGACTTCATTTGATTTAAAGGCGATTTAAAATCGAACCGCATAAATGTTTTCCCTGATTGAACATGTCGTAACCGGTCTTTTTCTACTCGAGTTTCACACTATTGAGTCATTTCCGCTTTTCCGATATTTCACTTACCGATCAACGACTTCATCCCTTGGTTTTCCCGGACATTTTTTCGGGAATTTCGAGATTGCTCGCTCGCGATGTACACAGAACCTCGATATTTCACTTACCGATAACCGATTTTCTAGGGCATTTTTTAAGTTTTAACTAAGGTTTTAACTAAATCGGTAGATTAATGTAAAATTAAATTATTAAAATTTTTGAACCTGTTTCAACAAAAGCGGACCAGTTTTAACTAAATCAATAAATCGGTAGATTAATGTAAAATTAAATTATTCCGGCTTCCAAAAAATCGGTAACAAAAAATTATACACTTTATAGCACTCCCTGGAAAATTCTACCCCTGTTTCATATATAATTCTTTAAGATTCGGTCAATTATTTCCCGAAAAATTGGAAAAATTTTGGATACCGGTTCCCAAAAAGATCGGTAACGAAAAACTATACACTTTATAACACTCCCCAGAAAATTCTACCCCTATTTTATATACTTTTGGTAAAAATTCGGTCGAATAGTTTAAGAGTGTATAAAGAACAGACATACATACATACAGACATTCTATTATATATATATAGATTTTATTAAATTAATCTATAGATATCTTTAAAACTGCCGGAAAAACGGGAATGAAATTAACGTTCCAATTTCATACGTTTCCAAAATTCATATATTATGCATTTCCATATTTTCTATTAATATCTTTAAAGCCGATTAAAATCAAGTTACACCTGCATCATATGACCTTACTCTAATTCGTAGTATTATAGAAAACATATTTTCCAGACGGATCTATTGATCATTAGTGAAATGGCCTCAACTCTCCGAAACAATCTCTCCGTCGGTATAAATTTATTATACCTTCTCTCTTTCTTAACGGCTTCCAATTAAGTTATCCAACTTCGTGGCATGATAGACACTGACGGTCATGTCTCAAATAAGCGACACGGGAATGTCGTCGAATGATTTCCACCCTTCATTCAGCGCGTTTGCTTTGACATGCCTACCATGCCTCGTTATTTTTAATGAAGCATGTTTACAGAATAGCATCAGTTTCAAAGAATCTTCAGGCCTTTCTACGAGATGGCCTGACATCGTCCTTTCTCTTCCTCGTTGAAAATGCACATAAATCTATATACATCAGATTGCATCGACGTTATTATAAATTTACATTATAGCTATCTGAGATTCTGATTTATTAGCAAGGAAAACGACTCCATAAATCAAAGTTGAATATTATTCATGATGATACTGTACAACTGAAATATTTGTCATTCTTCTCTTTTGAGTTTCTTTTATCCATTTATTAGAGCAAAAACCAAGAAATATTTCAGTGTTCTAATTGAAAGACAGCGCGATACTTTCTTGGGTAAAAATAACTTCTAAAACGACAAAGAATCACGATATTGATGAATCCGTTATTGAGAGGAAACATAAACGCTTTTCATTAAATAAAAATATTCTGTGTGACTAGAACAATACAGAATATTTCAAAATTATTTTTAATATGTATCAAGACTGCACATAGTCCTGCGTATTAAAAAGAAATGGCCTGTAAAATTTCTATATTGTTTTAAACAAATGTATTTTTATGTCTTCCCATTATATGTAATTCTCGTGCACGTTGTTCCTCTAAATAACGCGTTCGATATTTTGATTGTCACTTAAGGGGGGAGACTCGTGTAAAAATTTTTTTTTTGCATTTTTTTTTATGGCTTGAAAAATTCATGTACCATCTGAAGAATATATTTCCAAAGTTTCAAAGCCTAAATCAAATCCTAAAGGTCCAAATTTGCTGATACTTATGATAAGAATCGAGTAAAGAGGCAAGATCAACGATCACAAAACGCGACAAAAGAGGCCAGGACTGCTCGAAAAGAGGAAAATGCAGCACAATTAGATGTTTTTCTAGAAGAGGAAGGATTACTTTACGGCCCTGGCATCGCAGATTAAGCCTAGGTAAATATAAGTTACTCTGAACAACTTTTTGGTAGCGAAAACTTTAAACGCGTTTTTCTCAAAACACTTTTTTTTTCGCGCCGGGGAATATAACTCAAAAAGTTAATGGCCGATCAACTTGAAACTTTGTAGAGATATTTGTATATGTATCGTATACTTCATGAACCTAAAAATATATTAAAATTTTTATAATAAATATAGTTTTTAACGATTTGTTTAAAACAGAAAATTGAATAAATTTTTTTAAATGTCCCCAATTTTTCATTTTTTGGTTTTTTTTGCTAAATTTAGGTTCATGAAGTACAAAATATCTTATTTTAATGGAAAAAATTTAATTCGTTGATTTCAGATAATTACAAGGACCTGAGCGTTCCCCGGCGCAAACTCGAGGAGCCAACTTTAAGCAGCTGTAGCGTTGCCATTTTGTTTTCTTTTTCCAACAAAAAAATTTTTTCTTGTACATTAAAACTTAAATATTACAATGTATTTTATTTGAATTCAATAATTACTTCCACTTTTTTGTAATAAAATCTTTAAAAAAGTGCTGTTTACACGAGTCTCCCCCCTTAAACTCGGCAGTCAATGTAGCGGTATTTTTTCCGATCGGTACGATAAATTATAACACGTGCCAGCCGTCCTCAGTGTGATTTACGATGATAGAAAAATCAAGTCGGACGGTCGTTTTTGTATTTCCTCGCGGCATGACGCTCCGCACGAGCAAGCGATCGGCGCACCGGGAAATATTGCGGTTTAGTGTCGCCTTCCCCCCTTTATATATAAATGTACACACACATATATATGTACACACGCACACATAAACACATATACATACATACATATCTGCATATATACATACGCGACGGCCATGCTTTATTCGACGGCATGGCTCAACTTCCCCATGGGATAACATATCGCGAGAAATTGCGCGTCGTGATTTAAATCCGCGCGCAGCGGCAAGTTTCGGCAAAACGTTTATACCGCTGGACTGACCGGCGACCGATCGAATTTTCGCCCTGCGAAAATTGAAAGAGGTATCACGATCCCACACGGTCACCGAATACTTTTCGATTCCGTATTTAGAAAAGGCGCCTGTTGAAACCCGGGCGGAAACCCGGATCTCGCGCAAGAGCGTGAACGCAAGCTATATACACCGTTCTACCTCGCTTCTGCCTCGGAAAGATTGGCCAGCATTGTTGCGAAGTATGCACCGGGCATACTTCTTGCGCGAAAGTTTGGAGATGATTGGCACTTGAATACCGCTCTCCGCGCGTGTTCGCATGTTGCGAACGCTTTTATGGTTACAAATTTGTGTCGCGGGTTAGAAAACTTCCTTTTCCTTTAGCCTCGCAAGTCTAGGTGTTTGCTCCGATGAACATAAGAATGTTACTCTGGAAATCTTTTCGTGACGAGTTTGGTATTTTGAAGTCGGTATGTTTTGTGGAAAATTGTCTTCGTGCTGAATACAAGCTTCCCATTTCTATAGTAAACTGTCGTTAAGATTTGAGATTCCTTAATTAAGTAAATTGAAAACGAAGACCCTAACGACAAGATGTCGAGACACATTATAGTGTCTGACTTATAAGATAAAAGGCTTCTAACGAATTAAGCTTCCGAAGGCGAAATAAAGACAAAATATTTATTCTTAATTAAATTTCAAACAGATTTGACTTTGAGAAAATATTTAACGGATTTCAAAGATAACTTAACATAAATTAAAAAATGACAAATAACGATTTTTATCGGTATTTTCAGAGAAAAATTAGCTCCTAATTTATCAGAGATATTGGTACTAAAATTTTATTTTTTAATAAAAAAGCGATCTGTATAAGTTTTATTAAATTTTTCAAAGCGCTCTATATAAGCTTTATTAAATCAAACAATAAAGTTATTTTTTATTATCTTTTATTATCTATATAAAAACTGTTAGTTAAAACTTAAGCTTTATTTTCTTTATTTTTTTCTAATGTAATATTTTTGTCCTTGTATGTTTGAAATGTGTCTCATCAATTCTCATTATCTGACGAGCGACGATATTACCTGATATAAATAAATCTATTGCTTGAGAGATGACTTAAAGTTTCATAATTGACTACTGCGTGTCATATTTCATTATCCTGCGAAGAAATTTGCGTGCATGCACAGCATATTAAAAATATACTTTAATTTATTTACACATGACATATGTCATACATACATATATTTGCAAGGAAAAAATAGAAGTGTTTTGTTAGATCTGTTCTCAATCAAGATAATTTCTGTGATAAGCAATTAAAATTACTGTTTTACTCGCAACATATTTAAATATCTTATGTACGTATAGCATGAAATTAAAGTATAGCGTAATAAATAAAGTTTATAAAGATAGTTTAGTCATTTTGCATTTAAAAATGTTATTGCTGTTTTCACTGAAGTAATAGATAGTGCGATTAATTAAACAGCATTGGTTAAACTAAACTAAATGTCTATATTAGCACAATACATATAAAGAGAAAGAGTTTATAAATCCAATTAAGGATGTATTACCTATACCTTCCCAGCCAAAAGTACAGTAATCTGAGAAATCCAATTATATCGGTTGTATGCATACTTTAACGGCTTACTACTATTTAATATCATAACAAGGATATTAATGTTACTGATTTAAGTGATTTTAACCAGTTTTTATGATTATTAACAGCGTATTTGTAAATATTCTTAAGGATGTATGTCCGTTCAGTCAAAATAAAGGGATCAAGCTGAAATTTACAGAGATTGTGCACTTATATGTCCTAAAAACCTGTGTTAAATTTCAGATCGATTGTCTGACTCGTTTAAAAGATATTAATTTTTTAATTTTGTTTTTTAGTTAATTTAAGTTTAAAAAATTAATATCTTTTAAACGAGTCAGACAATTCGATCTGAAATTTAACACAGGTTTTTAGGACATATAAGTGCACAATCTCTGTAAATTTCAGCTTGATCCCTTTATTTTGACTGAACGGACATACATCCTTAAGAATATTTACAAATACGCTGTTAATAATCATAAAAACTGGTTAAAATCACTGAAATCAGTAACATTAATGTCCTTGTTATGATATTAAATAGTAGTAAGCCGTTAAAGTATGCATACAACCGATATAATTGGATTTCTCAGATTACTGTACTTTTGGCTGGGAAGGTATAAGTAATACATCCTTAAAGATAAATTAATATTTGTAGTCGTAATCTTAATGTTTTCCGGCACTTTTATTTGCGTTTGTTTTTCCAAAGTTCAAATGTTCATCCAATTAATAAATATATAATTAACTTAATTCTTATCTTATTTCTGTCGAAACTTTTATTGGCACAAGCTCGGCGTTATACATGATCGTGGATTGTATTGTTTGTGTCTAAATCAATTTTCAGAAACACGGACATTTCTGGGAATTATTTTGAAACCTCGGGATCTTCACGGCTTACTGTTTTATGTTCTCTTCAAAGTACGAAAAGTATAGCACATAGGGGAGACACTGTAGGAGACCATTCGCCTCGTATCGTACCAATCTAGTCGGATCGCGTAAAATCGCTGAATGCCCTCGATGCGCTCGAGGGTACACTGACAGGGCCGGTTTGAAATCTTACGTGATTTTAATACGAACAAAAATTTATAACAGCGAATATTTTTAAAGATTTAAACGTTCGAAATTTTCAATGTCCTGTCTTTAATTATTAAAATAATATAAACACTTTTTGAGTTATAAGTAATTAAAAATGAAAGATTTTCTATACTAGAAACTTTGCAATGTTTGACATATCTCTAACAGAGACGAGATCTTTATTATTCTTTCTCACTTCCATACAAAAGAAATTTATTTCTTGAATACCTACTACTTTAATTCATGTTTTAGATATTTAAATAATTCATGTTGAATACTGGAGAATCACACGCTAATGAAATCACGAAATTATCTCTAAAAAAATTTTTACTGCAAACTTTATCGCAGAATCTTATTACAGTACAAAATTACCTTTTTCAAAAAAGGTAAAAAAAAGTGCCAAGTACACGCAATGTATTTTGTAAATTCAATCGAAAAATTATCTCACAAAATTGTCTCACAAAAATTGTCTCACAAAATTGTCTCACAAAAATTGTCTCACAAAATTATTAAATTACAAAATTGTTATTTTATTCAATCCAAGTGATATCTACCTCGAAAAAACCTAAATAACAAGTGGTATCTATTAAAAAAAAAAATACGTGAAATCTTTTAATACTGCGCCAATTACAAAGAGAGAATATATATATATATATACTTTAACAAAATTATTATTATATCACGAAATTGCGTTACCAAACTCAATCCAAGTGATATATACCTTAACAAAATTATATCACAAAATTGTTTTACCTAACTCAACCTAAGTGATATGTTATTTCAAAAAAATATATGAAAACTTTAAATTACGCCAACTACAAAGAGAATATATATATTGCTTTGAAAAATAATTGTAGTGCAACTACTCTTAAAAAATAAAACAAAATTGTGTTACCTAACTCAACCCAAGTGGTATGTATCTTTGTATTCCTGAGGATCTTTCTATCAACCCAAGTGGTAGTAGTTTTAATTCTCCTTGATAAAATTATAATATTACAAAGAATTATTTAATCATTTTAATCACAAAGAATTAAAGAGGTAACATTATAAAATAAAAATATTTAATTAAAATAAAATAAATAAATTTTTCTTGTAAAAAACTTGGCGCTGCTTTTTTAAGATTAATCTAGACAAACTTGCATAGGTGCATAAGCATATGCATAAAGAGATGGATTGGTCCATTTCCTTTTGCACATATATATGAACCAATCAATTTCTTACGCTTATGTTTATGCGCGATGCAAATTTGTCTGGACAGACTTTAAAAAAGCAGCGCCAAGTTTTTTACAAGAAAAATTTATTTATTTTATTTTAATTAAATATTTTTATTTTATAATGTT
Source organism: Temnothorax nylanderi (assembly GCF_030848795.1). Classification (NCBI taxonomy): domain Eukaryota; kingdom Metazoa; phylum Arthropoda; class Insecta; order Hymenoptera; family Formicidae; genus Temnothorax; species Temnothorax nylanderi. The sequence goes on from NW_027249420.1 coordinate 78,655, forward strand.
ACCTCTTTAATTCTTTGTGATTAAAATGATTAAATGATTCTTTGTAATATTATAATTTTATCAAGGAGAATTAAAACTACTACCACTTGGGTTGATAGAAAGATCCTCAGGAATACAAAGATACATACCACTTGGGTTGAGTTAGGTAACACAATTTTGTTTTATTTTTTAAGAGTAGTTGCACTACAATTATTTTTCAAAGCAATATATATATTCTCTTTGTAGTTGGCGTAATTTAAAGATTTCATATATTTTTTTGAAATAACATATCACTTAGGTTGAGTTAGGTAAAACAATTTTGTGATATAATTTTGTTAAGGTATATATCACTTGGATTGAGTTTGGTAACGCAATTTCGTGATATAATAATAATTTTGTTAAGGTATATATATATATATATTCTCTCTTTGTAATTGGCGCAGTATTAAAAGATTTCACATATTTTTTTTTTAAATAGATACCACTTGTTATTTAGGTTTTTTCGAGGTAGATATCACTTGGATTGAATAAAATAACAATTTTGTAATTTAATAATTTTGTGAGACAATTTTTGTGAGACAATTTTGTGAGAATTTTTGTGAGACAATTTTGTGAGACAATTTTTGTGAGACAATTTTGTGAGATAATTTTTCGATTGAATTTACAAAATACATTGCGTGTATTTGGCACTTTTTTTTACCTTTTTTGAAAAAGGTAATTTTGTACTGATATCACCTATTTTGTAGTGTTAAGCAAGGATCTGCAAAACATTTTTATTTTTTATTTTTTAATTATTCACAAAATTAGCAATAACAACAAATACATAAAAATTAATAATATTTAAGTAAAAGTAAATTATACATTTCTCACAAAAATTGAAGGAACACTAAATTTATCTTTAAAAATAGGCAAAATTCGAGCAGCGGTAACTTTGTTAAAAATGAATAAAATTTAAATTTCAAGCTTAAAACCTCTACTTTCGAAAGGTTACTATTATTCGTCCAATTTTTATTATGTCTAGACATAATTTTAATTCAGCGGATTTTCGAAAACTATGGAGCGCACTATCTGGAACCCGTCATCGGCAACCTGGAACACGTGGACATCAATTTCAAGGTATTAATACACGTAGACACCGAAAACTACGGAGCGCACTATCTGGACCTCGTCATCAGCAACCTGGGACACCTAGACATCGAATTCAACGTACGATTACACCTGGACACCGAAAACTACGGAGCGCACTATGTGGACCTTGTCATCGGCAACCTGGAACACCTAGACATCGAATTCAACGTACGATTACACCTGGACACCGAAAACTATGAAACGCACTATCTGGATCCCGCAATCGGCAACCTGGGACACGTGGACATCAAATTCAAAGTATTAATACACGTAAACACCGAATACTACGGAGCGCACTATGTGGACCTCGTCATCGGCAACCTGGGACACGTAGACATCGAATTCAACGTATTATTACACCTGGACACCGAATACTACGGAGCGCACTATGTGGACCTCGTCATCGGCAACCTGGGACACGTAGACATCGAATTCAACGTATTATTACACCTGGACACCGAAAACTATGAAGCGCACTATCTGGACCTCGTCATCGGCAACCTAGGATACCTAGACATCGAATTCAAGCTTGATTCATAAGAATCGACTTAAAAATTCCCTAGCGGCACTTTCTGCCAAGCGTAGAGAACCTTCTTTTCCGGCAGCGGTGGTAATACGATGTAAGGATACGAAATCTCTCCAGATAAACATGAAGCAATTGACTCAATATGTATTATATATATACCTAATTTACCTAAATAGAAATCTTCCTCCTGACCGATAAGTCTATCGACCTAATTTAATTTACCTACTAGATCGATCGAAATACGCGCGCGACATCGAAACTGGCGATACCTGCGCCGCCAGCGTCGAAAAAGTGAAAGTGACATTTCTGATTATATATATGTCATAAGACGTCGGCGTTAGGAGGAGGAGGAGTATCTTAAATAAAATTTTCACACATTTGGACTTTTCGTCGCAATATCTCCGCTCGTAAGGCTCGTAGCGGAAAATATTATAAGAGATACCCCCCCCCCCCTTTTCGACCCCAAACTATCGATCAAGCCTACTTAGAACTTGATCCGTTCACTCGTTATCGAGATCTTAACATCTCGGGTACTCGCAACCCGTCGCGTCGCGTAAAAGAGTCACGGTCGGTCTCGCTCCGCGTGTACTTGGCACGAGACACTACCGTGTCTCTTGATTTTTTTACACGTTAAACTCTCATTTTTTTACAAATAACCGTTTCACAAATGGTTTACATTTATTATTTATTTCAAAAATATTATTTATACTTAATTGACAAGCAATATTTAACCGATAGTATGCTTCTGTAAAATAAAATCTAAGTTAATTATTTCGACAGTTTTTTTTTTTTTTAATAAATGTATATGTCCGGAATTGATTCTTCTAAATGACAGTAGTCTCCGCATGATTTGATCTCCTGACTTCTCCTAAAATGCTGAAGACAGACGCCGAGTGCATCAAATCCGATCCTGCGCATCGTGATGCAGCGACGAGAGCATGTGAAGTTCCGGCCGTCGCGTCGATGAAGTCTCCTTCACTTCTGACCCGTCGCTTCCGGCCTTTTCTTCGGACCGTCTGTCGGCGCCGCCCGTCGTTTTACAAGGGCGCACTTTTAATAACCGGGCGTTCTTGTTAAGCTTTACGGCGCAGATACATAAATTGGGCCGTTAAAAAATTATAGTCGGACGCGAGCGGGCTCTCCACGCTTGCGAGTGCCGCTTTGTAACGCTACGAGAATTAAACAGGCATATGGCCGCGAGCGACCGACCGGTTAATTTGGTTTATTTCGAAATCTTATGAAACGTGAGATTACAATCCGCGATATTATAAACGCGAGATGAAACTGCGTGCGAGGCAATGTAGCACTGTATCGTTGAACCGACATTTTACGAATAAAATGGCGTTTGTCGTTATTGCGATAAGATGATAAACGTAATCTTCAGTGTGACAGTGTGACAAATATAGAAATAATATAAGAATGTATGATAATAATGTACTTGCAAATAATATAAAAATGTGTAATAATTATTACATAATAATAAGAGAAATAGGACCGTTACGATAATCAAATTAGAATCAAAGCCATACAGTCCAAGCTTAGATCTTTGACAGTCTTATATTAATTTCCGTGTATATATATATATATGTATATATATGTATATATATATATATATATATATATATATATATATACATATATATATACATATATCCGTATGGCTTTGATTCTAATCTGATTGTATATCGTAACGCGGTTCTATTTCTCTTATTATTATTTATTCACGTCGCCTGAGAAAGACGTTTCAAACTATTATTAACCGGTTATTGCGATAAATATTACCACATGCCTCGGTAGTCGAATTGGTACTTGGTACGACACCCTTCACGGAATGAGGGAGGTTCCAGGTTCGAATCCTGGCTGAGATAATATTTTTCCAACAATAGCTGTGTTTCAAGTCCGACAAATAATCGGCACGCAGTTAAATAAGTTGGAAAAATATATATATATATACATACGGAAATTAATATAAGGCTGTCAAAGATCTAAGCTTGGACCGTATGTCTTTGATTCTAATTTAATTGTATAATTATTACATATAACATTAGTAGGTTATTCAATTCATTCTTATTGAAGAAATGTCAGCTTATAATACATATTTCCAAAATAGACTATCTGCGTTAAAAAAATGATAAATCCAAACTTTATGATAAAATAAAGTTTTAAGGAATGTACAGATCGTTAAAAATAGCTAATGTATTGTATAATATCAAATAGTGTATCTATATTAATAATATTATTTTCATGATAATACAGAATTATACAGTCAAATTTAATAGTTATTATTTAATTGTTAAAGTAAAAGCTATAAAAGTTATAAAATTTGAAATTATAAAACTGATTTATCCAGTATCTCTGCGGCAGTCAAAATTTCATCGTTTAAGTATAGAGAATTTACAAAGCTAAAAATTATTATTATCTATTTTTGCGTCGATTGATAAAATTAATTTCTATATCTTTCGTTTTCTCGTTGATTTCTCGAATTTATTACGCAAATAATTATAATCAATGTGGGATCTGAAGGAAAACGTAATTTCGCTCGCGTATATGTTGCGGCATTAAAAGTGCGTCCAGAAGTCCCGACAAAGCGCGCTTTCATCCCCGGCTTTTATCGAAACCCCCCACAATCATCCCGGCGCATTCGAGGGTAGCTCTCTCGTAGGGCAATGCCGAAGCTACGAGGGTATAGGTGAGTTGAAATAGCCATGAAAACGCTACGACGCTATACGGTAATAAATAATGTCGCGCTCGACAATAATTCGCCCTAGAAAATGCTTGTCGCTTCAACGGCCGGCATCCTTGCGCCGCAGCTTTTAGAAACAGGTGCGCGATTTTCCAGCGGTTAACCGGCGATCCTGGACCGCGGCATTGTGCTTTAATAGCGGAAGTTACCCGCGCGCCAAATCGATACTTACCCCCAATCTCGCGCCGGCCGCGCTGCCGTGGTAAACAATCGAGTCGGAAGTGACGAGAGGGAAGGAACGAGTGGAAGTAACGACGCAATGGGGCCAATGAAAGCCACGTGAAAGGAGAAGCACTCTCGCCATTTTCCGCCGTCGCAAAATACCAAAAGACGATACTTGCTTCTCTGTCGCCCTTGGTTTCCCCAATCTCTTCTTTTATCTCAAATATTTTCCATTATTTTCCCACGCATGCCGAGTTGAAAAGCGATATAATAAAAATTCCTGCACTCAGAGAAAAAAGTCGTATCAGCAACTAGAAATTTGTGGACAAATAGCGCCTCAACTATGTATCATAAAGTTGTAATAACAACAATAAATAAGTTATATAAACTAAAAAAATATAATAATTTGTAGTAAATCGTTGGATAAACTACAAAAAATAGTCGCATTAACGAAAAATATATTGTGTATGCAAAAAGTATGTTGTAGTAACATGAATAATATTAATGTAGTGACTAGTATCAACTAGTTTTTAAAATATAAAGGAAACATAATTTTTGTAGTAAAGGGAACATAATTTTTAGAGTTGTCTAAACAATAATTTCTTATTTGTTAAACTAAAAGACTTAAAAGTAAACATTAAGTGAAAAAGCACTACATGAAAAATAAGAATTTTAACCTAAAAAAGAATTATTATACAGATTTATAATTGAAAATTGAATAATATAGGTATATGTCCTTATATGATACTTACAATATTTTTATTTGTTACTTAAGAGAAATATAATATTGTAAGTATCATATATAAGGACATATACATTATTCAATTTTCAATTATAAATTTTCATGATACGCAGGTAGCAGAGTGACGTCAAATGACGTATTAATAACGTCTTAATGACGTCTCTAACGTCAATAAAACGTCATTAAGACATCTTTAGACGTCATCCTGCTACCTGGGTAATTCTTTTTTAGGTTAAAACATATCTGCAGTACACAACACCCTTGCCACAAGTTTCACAGTAGCTAATTCACGGCGTGCTATCAGTTTATCTGGATTTTTCTTTCGAGACAAGTCTGAACACGTTCTCAAGAGATGCAGAGAAGAAGAATACGTTAAATTGTTAAAAACAATAGAAAATAGAAGCTGAACCCCATCCATATCAATTTATTGCGCATGGATCACTACACACAACTGACACAAAACATATCCTCGAATCCTCGAGACAAATGAAATACGACAGTATAAAGGTATGTCCACATTATCGAGCCGTACCTCGATCGCGAGCCGAGCATGGCATGCGTCCACGTTATCCAGCCGAATCTCGATCGCACATGTGAAGAAGTTTGGCTTCTGGAAGTATGCTTCACTTCAAAAAAATATTTGTTTAAACTAAAAAAATGTTATTGTCATATCTATTTGTATGGAGTCTATATAACTGTGTAATTATAGTTGAGGCGCCATTTCACTATCAACCAATAGTTGACAAATGTTGTTTCTGTGACTATATTTTCATAGTATTCAGTACTACTTTAGTTCCTATTACTTTGTAAAACTAGTTGCAAGTACTTAAATTTCAGAGTTGTCAAATTATAGTTGCCACAACTATTTCGTTTTCTTTCAGTGTGTAAAGATATACATTTTTAGAACGTTAAGTCGTTAAGTTTAAACTTTTTATTTCTTAATGCTGGCAATGAGAGACAGAAGAAAGAATATTCATCGTTATTTGATTGACATTTTTGTAGTTGTTATCGAAAAAGTTCTATAAATTCGAGAAGTACGTGTAAGTCCAATTGACACTCTAAAACATAATTAAGCAGAAGCAAGGCAATGTAACACAGAGTAAAAATTTATATAATTAAGATTTATTGTGATTTTGTGCAATTGAATACTTTTTAGATAAAACTTATTGTTTAAGTTAATATTTATATGTAAAAATAAGTATTTTTATAATATATCCCTAACAGCAGATATATATTCTGAAAATGTTTAGAGGATATCGTAAAGTATAAGATATTATAAGGATGTTCTCAGTATATTAAGACATCCTTAGTATAGATATTCTAGAGATATACAGGATATTATTGCTGTTAGGATGGTATCGGATAAATCGGATAAATGTTGTTTTCAATGGTTAACATGAATATTGCACCACGCAATTTTCCATAAGGCCTAATTTCCACGTGTTCTACGGTCTCAATATGAAATTGGTTCGCAATAAGCTATCGCTCGTGCTTCGAATATCGAGATTTAGTTGCACGGCTGTATCCGCGAAGGTGTGATAGAATATAGATACATTCCCGCATTGGCGCATATGCATATTTCATATACGCTGACGTGTAACATGCGGCGAGAGTAACACGAACACGTTACGTGGAAATGGATTTAATTACTTTATCATCATTCAATGTTAACTTTGGAGAATATAAGAGTAATATACATGCTAATAAGTTAATGTTTAAAACATTAAAATTTTTATCTACATATATATATATATATATATGATTATAGAAAACATATAGATAGTTATTATAAAGAAAATGTGCAGAAACTACCAAATATTAGAAAATTTTTGTTTCTGAGAAGTATACCAAACTTAAATATATTAGAAAAAATAATGAAAAGAATTAATCGCGCATGCGTTGAAATTCATAATCACACATTTAACATTTGTAATTTAATTACAAATAACAAGTATCTTTTGTATATAAAAATAAATAAATAGTATCCGCAAATTTTGCTAAAATATTTTCTTATGTATACTATGTAAATTTGATTCGAGGCAAATCGCTTTCCGCCATTCTTTTTCGTAGATTGAACCAGAGCCGTTTCAATTATCCGCCATAGTGCTTGGTAGATTTAATCGACTATATTTCGTTCTATGCGGTTAAACTCACTGTATTGTATATATAGACAATTTGGCAGCCAAAGAGAAAATAAGACTGGTAGTTGGATTGGACTATTATCACGTCAATATAGAAGAGCCATTTCGCGCGTATAGAAAATTGGCGATATCCATGTCTATCAAAATTTGTTTGAAATGTGGACTCGAGCAGAGAGGACATGTTAAACGGGACGGGCACACTCGACAAATCAAAGCGATTAATGGGATTGTACTAATGGATTACCTCGATATATATTTTTCAATCTGTTTTTAAAAATTTGTTTTATTAAAAGATACTATTTTAAACTGTATATTTAAGCTGTACTTGTTTTATGCTTCCAAAAGTATATAAAAATTCCCGTATACAGAGAATAACACAAATTATACTGCACAAAATGATAAAAACAGAGATAACATAAAAGCAAAGTATTATAAAAAAATAGAAGATATTTTTCATTTGACAAAATTGAGGTCAAAACTGTCTCATTCATTAACGCGCAAATTTTATCGTATGCTACAGATATATATAAACCATAAACCAGAATTATCAATAAAATGTAGAAATGATAGAAATGTTAATTTTACCAGACATTTATTTACGTGGTGTCGTTTTTTAAACGGCGAATTTTTTGTATGTAAAATCACGAATTTAATTACCCAGTACATTGTCATTCCCTATTTCTTTGAAAACAAAATTTGTTCAATAATGTACTATTGCCGATCGCGAACAATAATGCTATACTCGATAAATACTTAGACTACCAACGACGAGTGGTAGCCACTCTATCAAGGTGCCTTTTTAATTTTATATTCCCACGTTCCGATGTATTTATTCTATGAAGCATCATCATTTCTGATGCCAGATCCATTCACATACGAGGTACGGGACAGAAATAACGAGGTTGACATTCAATTATTTTTTAATAAAAGTGCAGAAGCGACCGGATTTTCCGGAAGCACCACAACAGCAGTATAGAAACGTGCAGGTGAACGCTTAATCGTTAGCTGCGAAATTGCGTATATCTAAAAACTACATTTTGAAACTTTATAATTTGGTAAAATAAGTTAATTACTATTATGTGAAAATAAATTAATGTTTATCACACTAAATCACTATAGTTAGAACGGATTTTTAGGAGTATCTTACTCGTGTATTTGAAAAACAATTCTGACACACACTATATCTGCAATAAATAACATTAAAACTACAACAGACTTGATAACACTTGCCAAAGTGCTATATGTTAAATATAATCAAATATAATCACATATCTTTTGATTAAGAAACCAAAGAGATCAAGATGAAACCGCTATATACAAACAAAACTTTTAATTATGCGGCGGAACTATAACATAGGATAGTCATTACATATTTCGATCAAAACCTTAAGGCTTCTTATTTGAAATAGCTTTCTTCAAACTCTACGTTTTTTGGGATGCAGAATTTCGACGTGTACGTATGATGAATTTAAACGTTCCGCATTTCCAATGTCCATATTTGTAAACGTGACGAATAGACAAAGACGTTAATAAGGGGTGGACGCGGCATCTCCGGAGCGAGTAGGATGTCTCCTTGGCGCGAAGCAATGTCGTTTCTCCAACATAGCAACACGGGATGAATCCCTTGCACACAGTCGAGTAGCGCGAATAGCAATCTAGGGGTGGCGTGCTAGGTGGTAATTCACTGTCCTGAGGGCAGAGTCAAGAATTTCACCTAGCGCGCGGCTCCTGAATTCCCCTTTGACGCCAGCTTTTGGCCCGGGGCCGTTTAGCTCATTTACCGCCCGACTTGCGCGCGAAAACCTTTTGACGTATCCTCGCCGACGCCTCACGGCACTTTTACCCCGGATTTCCTCCCCGCCGTTTATTGACTCTTCCGGCGCGTCAAAACGCGCCGAAATTCGCACGGCTATCCCCGTAGTTTCATTTTCCGTAGGTGTAGGTACTCGGCACACACACCCCGTGTGTGCTCCAGAAACGGCGGAAGGTATATCTGAAGTTAAAATATTTTTGTAATTTCGGGTAAACAAACTCCATAAGTTATAACGATATGTCTCAAGTGGACACCTAGTGTTGTACTTATAAAATTTGCAGTCACAATTCTCTTTTCTTTAGCGAAAATACACAGAGAGAAGTTATATCATGCTTTTACAACTTTTCAAATGTCAACTTTTCTAGTACTTTTGTAGTAACTGAGTTTCGAATTAAAATTCCACATTGAAGGACAATCTATTTCAAATTGGATGATGAATGTTTCATTAATTTTTTTTGCATCTCTGAAGCTTAATTCATGAAAAGCCCCTCATTTTCGATAGCTCTTAAAGTATTAGTGTCTCGACATTATCACGGATAATTCGAGAACACTCTGCAGAATAAATGACTAAAAAATGAGTGGAATTTTCTACATAAATAATATGTTTTTTGATATTAAAACATTATTGAAATAAATACCAAAAATCTATTAATTAGTTTCAAATGCGTGCTAGACCAAATTTATTAAAATTTATTTAATTTAGAAGTGAAACTTTTAACTCACAAATTATTGACGGATTTATGTAGATTTCTCTTGCAAAAATTAATTTATGTGCACTCATATTCTTCCGTTTTTTTCAGTTATAAATACCTGTCAGTAAAATATCGTTTCCTCCACACGATTATGTACAATTATGCAACTTAATGAGTCTTTGCTGATCACGTTTCGAGGGAATTTTGCATAATACCTACGCTTTAATGCAAATTCACGAATATATTTATTTTTCGCAAAAAAGTCTCTTTTTCTACAAAAATATTTTTTATTTTTGAACTTAAAAATGTTATTACTGCTGCTCTTAATTTTTGTTGTAATCGATTAAATTATTTAACGCATTCAGGTAATCCTTTCTTGTTACTATTTTTTATTTTGTCGTAAAAATACTTTTAGTTTGCAAGTAATTAAAGCATTTAAACATTTGAAATATAATGTGATAACATATAGATAACATAGATATTTGATAAATAGTTTCTTAAACCTTATATTGTAAAATCAGTGAAATGTTAAAATATATGAAAATAAGAATGAAAAATTTTTGTGCGAAGCAATCTTGAAACAATTAAGTAATAATATTTAACTATTGCTCTTGTGCTATTAGGAAATTGTATCAATATATTAAACTGTGCAATCTAATTCCTTTTACAATTTTTTAAATTGTATACTTCACATACTCTAAATATTGTTTGGAAAAAATACCTACATCAAAAAATGATTAAGTGTTTAATTCTTTGAAATATTAAAATCACTGTTTTGTAAAACTTGTACTATTGTTAATTTCATTAAAAATTAAGTATAAAGGTTTGAAAATAAAGAATTAAGCTTCTTTAAACATATTAAAACTATAATTTAATCATTATATTAAGATTCTTATTTGTTGTGTCTATTCTCTATGCGCAACGAAATTACAATTAAAATATACTCTGAAAACGTTTTAAGATGCTATCTGCAAGTTTTACATAAGAAGTCTATCAATATGTATAAGACTTGCTCTATTTTTCGTAGCATTAACGCCACTAAATATATTATAATACTATCGCACGTTGTCGGCAAATGGCTATCGGCTTATGACTATGGTAATTCATTATTGATATATGCTAATGAGCCCATTGAAATGTGTTCATTAATACAAAGCTATAAATACACACTTTCATGAGTACATCCTTATACATATATGTATTCCCTTGCTAAGGAATAATTGTGTCTAAATTTATGAAATAATATATTATTAAATCTATAATTTAGCATTATGTAAATTTAAATTTTACGATGATATCTCATATCATATCTCATAGCGAGCTATCTTTCATCCACGGCTTAAATACTGTTTTTATAAGAAATATTTATAGAGGTATATCATTTATTACGTTTTCAATTTTCAATATTATTTCCTTTGTACGAGAGAGCAATCTTAAAATTACGAATACGTTAATTAACATAAAGTTCATTAAAATTGATCAAAAAGCCCATATTACTTTCTAGTAACATGGGCTAACTATAGGAAATGGCATAAGAGTCTTTGAAGAACATAAAACAACTTCTCATCAACATATCTGCAGTTTTAATTTTTCTTATTGCAACTTAATATTTTTATGAAATTAGATTAATTCTTATAATGACATACAAAACATAAATCGGTTATACATAATTCTGTAAAATTAAACTGTATATATTAGAAAATAAAATAATTCGAATTCAAGCTCTCTAATATGATTATTTGAGGCGGCAAAAGGTACAGATTCGCAATATAATTTTATATAAAAGGTTTGCTTGTTTTAAAATAAAAGCTATATATATTTAAATACCAATAACCTATATAACTTTACAAGTGTCAAACTGTCTTGAATTTATTTTCATAATATAATTTTTTTAAGGAATAATTCACAAAGTTTAAGATTTTTACTTCGTCTGAAGAAAATTTGTTTCCGGATTTATTTAAAAAATCTCCGAAAAGAGGGAGAAAGAGAGAGATGAGTTTTTGGACTTGCAAGCCACGAGAGAAGATATTGCGTACGTGGTAACGGGAGCGTAAAAGCGACTGCAATTTATGCTAGCGGAGGGCGAAACTCTGTTTACAGCTCTCGCGCTCTGCAAAACAGCCACCGCGCTCTCGCACGCCGCTCTTGAAAGTACGCCGGAGTAAATTGGGGACTGCGCTTAATTCCACGCCGCGACACGTAAAAAGCGGCCGTTAAGCTGCCTGTCGCACACCCCCGAAACAATGGCGCGGTGGCTAATAATAAGGAGGGCCGACCAGACTCGCGACGATGAGTAGGTAACCGTAACGCGAGTACGCCGCGTATACGATAAATCGTCCGGTGTTTATTGGGCCGTCAAAGTTGCGTTCGCCTCGACGTTTCCTGGGTTACTTCGGGATCGTGCTTGCAGGTACACCACTTGCTGCAGCGTCGGAATAATAATTCAGCGACATCATTATTGGCGCGCTACCATAAATTCGAGTTACCCCGCACTGAGCATATTAATAATTTCGTGCGTAAGGCGCGTCGCTTCGTTGAGACCGCAGCATCGTATACCTTCGTGAGAATAAACATCGTCTTCCTTCGATCATTTTGGCGAAATAGACAATCTTTTTTAAACCGTTAGGAAAATATATATCAGCAAGTTATGGTATGAAATTGATTACATTGCATTCCACAGTTACATTATATAAGATTTATGATGCTGTATCTATAAAAATAACGTTAATTTAGAAAATTGTGTAGGATTTATTGTTCTTCCGCAATAGAATTCAAATATACAACGTTTCGACCATGGTTTGTGGTCCTTATCAAGGTAAACTAAGTTATAGATTTACAATTAGGCTTATATTATCAGTTTTTATAATTAAGATGTTTCGTACACGGAAAAAAAATTAAGTTGTTTCAATTAAACGTCAACGTCACGAGCTGCCACAGCATAAATAGTTAATTCAATTGGATATCATTGGACCAAATATTTAAATTAAAACAATTCTCTCATGTTTTTTGTTCATTAATATTGATGTTGCATCAATAAATTTTATCTCGATAACACTGATGCTGTTGATACAAAAAAATGATGCTGTTGATACAACATCATTTTTTTCTGTGTAGAACAGCCTCCTTTGCTAGATGATTAAATTTATGCATGAGAGTGTTTGACAAGTAAACGTAAAGTTTCGAAAATGTCTTAATTACATTTCGTTATTATAATTAAAACCGAAAACCCCCAAAAATTTGAAAATTTTACAAATTATTAACTCAATTTTCTTCTATATTGCAACAAGCTTCTATTTAGCAAAATTTTTTGTATACTCATATTTTCACATGATCAATTTTTCCGGAATAATTTGCTTTCGTTTCGAAAACTTTTAATTTGTTTTTATATTAAAAATTTGTTTTAGGAAACAAAAAATCGTAAACATTTATATGATATTGTATGCGTTAAAAAATAAAATATCAAATTTCTCAAATATTTTAATATACAATTTCCTCCGATTTTTATAATATATATTTGTTTAATATGAATGCATGTGAAAAATACTAACTGATATACATAACATAACACAATAACTTTATTTTTATTTTTATTATTTTAAATAATTTTCCTTTCAATTGTACGAAGGAACTGTAAATATCTTTTGTGAAAAGATACGACTGCTAATTATATATTAAAATTCTGAAGGTGACGTAAAGATTTTGTATAAAGATTTCGTATATAAAGGACATTATTCTTGTTATGCTATGAGCATTAACAACAAATATTACTAATATTAGGTGAAAAAATCCAGCAACATTAAAAATAAAATAATAATGTGTATTAAACACATATTGTTATTCACTTGGGGTGAATAAAGTACACTATTGAATTGAATTGAATGTGTATTAAATAATTACTGCTAATCAATAATAATTAAGTAACTAAGAATTTGCTATGAAAATAATGCGTAACACATTATTACCTTAATATCAAGTGCAAAAACTGAGGAAAGAGCGATGATTTCGTGCAATCTTCTCAGTATGCAAATTCTAAGTTGTTTCTATGTCCTAAATTACCGTTGGAATAGTGCAGCATTATTATCCTTATGGAACAACAACAAAGTCACGGTGATCTATTGTTGCAAAACGGGTGTAATGGTTTACGTGTTGCAAATGTGCCAGCGTTACATCTTATCCAAACTATGTTTCGACCGTTAGTATACAGCTACGTTTGCAGTCGCCATAAATTAATGGTCTCAAGACAGCATGCAACAGATACGTGTACAAGTACGACGTAAATGAAATACGTGTTTAGCCGAGATAACGCAATTAATATGTAAGACACCTTAAACAATCAAAACATTTCTATTTAATCGTATCCCCAAGTGTCGTATATAATTATAATCTACATCTAACAAAGGTAAAATTGCATTTATAATGAAATATAAAAAAATCTTACTCCTCATTTTGAATATCTCTGAAGGAATAAATATTAAACTACTATATAGGTTATTTAAAAAAATAATATTTGCTATTGCAAATTAGAAAGAACTAAAAATTTTCTTTATACTAAAACAAACTTAAAATGTGTTAATGAAAAATACTGCAGCAATGTATTTTGCAATATCTGATTTTGCAATATTTACGAGATCGGTTGTAGGCGCGTCTATGAGAGAATGTTTGGACTAAAGTATAAAAGAAATATTTTTTTTCATATGAAAAAGAGAGAGAAAGAGAGAGAGAGAGAAGTTAAAAGACAAAAATTTGTAATTTACAAGAAACCGTAAAGACATTCCTAATTTTTACTTTTTAATTAATTAGTTTTTTACTTGTTTGGACAAAAAGTCTTACTACGTATCTCTCAGACGTATACCTATATCCGCGCTTGATTATGCAATTCTTGTCTATATCGAATTGGAGGAGAATGGAAGTATAAAGAAGGCGCTGGCATAGGAAGTAGGTTGTATAAATTGCAGGTGCGATGGTCGCCGCAACGCAACAAGTCCAAAGAAAAGCCGATGGCATGGCACGTGTGCAAGTGCTGCGCACCGAGACGATCGGCGACAGTAAGATGGAAAAAGAAGTAAGAGGTGGCGCGCGCGAAGGCGGGGGATGCAGCTCTCTGCGGCACGTGACTGGGAGTCGTTGACGACGATGGGGCTAGATTTATAGTTCCCTTAGGCATACTGCATCTCTCTCTCCCTACCCGCAAAGCTCGCAGTTTATACGACGCCGACGTCGGATTGACATGCCTTCGCGTGTGCATGCATGCTTTTATCGATTATCCCCCGACTCCGACTTCACTAGACATTGTTACCGCGTGATTTTCTGAAAATTTGTACGCGGCTCTTGCCTGGAATGAAATTTGTCCGCAGAATTTGCGGTGGTAGGTATTTGCGAGGAATGAGTTGAAGATTGTAGTTGTCAATAGTTGCGTATTCTTCTTTCAAAAATTTCGTTTTTAATCATAGATTTCCTGAAGAAGAAGAAACAACTAAATTAAAACAAAATAATAAAAAAAAATAATTATTCTTTTGTGACTAAAAAATAAAAGTTAAATATTTGTTGAATCAAAAATAATATTCTTTAGGTTGTAAACGATAAAGAACTTTCAAATTTTACAAGTATTTTTTATTATTATCTACATATAACAGGTAATATAATTATTATTATATATAATAAAAAATACTTGTAAAATGTGAAAGTTCTTTAATACACGACATTAATTAAAGAATTAAAACTTTGTTTAATCCTCGATATTTTGAAGGAAAAGAATTAAAATAGACCATCTCTTATTGAGAAAAATAAAAAAAGTTTGTGAATTTTAAGACCGATCTCTAATAAGAAGCTCAAACTTTCATTTCCGCAGAATGAATGCTTGACAATTACTTTTATAACTCACTTCACCAAGTCCATTAATGAAATCTTGATATATCTCTTATTAAGATTTCAATGAAATATCTTTTTCGTGCAGGGAAGAAAGCAAAGACGAATAATAGCAGTTAATTAACGGCTATTATTTTTGAGCTTCTTTAACAATTAATGATAATCAAGCTAAAAGTATGAAGAAATCAAATATCCTTCTTTATTCTACCCAACAGTAGCTAAAAATTCTTTTTACAAATTACTTGTAATATCTACATCGAAAGTCATTGTACAAAATATTTCCAAAAAACAATATTTTGTGGCGTGACTTATAATTAAGACTTGGATATCATTAGTTAGCATATAAAATCATTTGTAGATGAAGAGAGAATTCTCTCGCTCTTTTTTCCTCACGGAACAGAAAATATTCATCCCCACACAGTCTCCGTGGCAGGTATCAGTTGGCGCATTGTGCGGATATTCCAATATCCCCCATAGATCTTCCGGAACTAACGAGGTCGCCCAGGTCATCCACGCTCGCTCCAGGGCGTCGATATCGAATTCCACGTACCGCGGATCTCATTTGGTAAGGATGATGAACGTAGACCGCTAACTTTGCATCGCTTCAACGCGGAACTATATTGCCGGCGACTTGGGTCGTTTGAATATAAAGTATACGTGATGAGATGTCTTTCGTTCTCTAAACGATGAGCGTTGCGTATATATTTTGTGTCTCGTGTATCGCATGATTATTCTTTCAAGCATTGGAGAGCGAATTGAGATTAATGGAGATTTTATTTTAATGGTGAAGATTTCGGTAGTTATGTTATTCATTATTGAACGTTATTGAAAAGTTAACGTGTATTGAAAAGTTATTTTAAATATCTAATATGGATTGAATAATATACAAAAGCATAAAATCGTTTTTCATGCGTCTTGCTAAGATAATATTAACTAATAATTTAAAGCTTAATTATCAAAGTATATAAATAAATTATTAATTTAGGGGAACGGGGGGTAGCTCCGGATAGTGGGTAACCCCGGACATTATTAAAATTCAAGTAGGTATATCGCGTATCTATGGCCATTGTTTAAACATTCTGCATATGTCGAGATACGCAGAAGGGCATATTAGAATGTTTAAACAATGGCCATAGATATACGTGGTATACTTGAATTTTAATAATGTCCGGGACTACCCCCCGTTCCCCTACATAAAATTTGAAACTCAGGGTTATTGAAAATTTATAATTAAACTTTCCATAGAATTTTTCTTACAAATGATCTTGCTTCAAATCTGTGTGAATAGAAAGCATTATTAATGAAAAAATTTCTTATAAATATAGCTATATATGAAAAAAATTAATAATTTATAAATAGCTGTATAAAAAAGTAAAAGCTAAAAATAAAAGGTTAAAAGAAATTTTTAATAATAACAATGCATTAAGATTATTGTGGCGCCATCTCTTGAGAAAGGAGCGTTCCATTACTTGACAAAACGTATGATAATACGAGGAAGTTGCGTCTCTTTTTTTTCAAACTTTGTAATTTATAAGATGCGGAGAACAGTTTAGTTGTTCGATCAACCTTGTTTCATAAACTTTTTGCTCGTATTTCATCGTAGTTTCTCTTTTTTATTATATTTTTAGAAAAGAAAAGATATTACTTTGCAAGTATTGAACTTATTTTTTCGATAGTCTTGTACGAAGTAAAACTTAACCGATTAGAAGAATCGATATTTTCATAAAATAATGTTCAAAAACTTTGCAGGAAGTTTCCCTGCAATTTTTTCTCGTTCAAAAGATAACTTTAGCTCCGACGTCGAGCTTTGTTTCACTGCACGACACTCTATGGCGTTACCTACACCACGAAGTGGCACGGAGCCGTTTTGGACGTAAATTCCGACCGACGCGCGACGCTCTGTATTAATTAATCGCACGTAGAGTCAACGTTACCAAATCGCGCTACAGGGTGTTTCTGATTTATACCCTCTTTGCCTCGTACGTTCCGCGTATCCGCCGACTGACCAAATGTGGATATTGTCGAGCGAATAATATGCATTAGAATTTATTCAATAGTCTAACTCACTCCGGCGTTAGATTATTTGAATAATCGTATTTCATGAGAATTTAAACCTATTTACATCGTAAATAGTATATAATATAGCAGGAAAATTAAAAACAGCATTAGCGCAACGCAAATAGCTATTTGTTATAACCATTATTTCAAAACTGGACATATATATGGGAATTTTAAATACGTCGAAAAATTGTCTATGAAAAGAGTAGGTATCTTTTTTTAATAAAAATAATCAAAAAAATTCCTTTATTTGCATTCAGTCTTAATTCCGTGTTGAACTTTTTTGATTGTTGGGAACAGTTTTTGGAACGTCAGTTTTCTTTCGAAAGATAATATAGAGGTACCTATAAATATTACACGTTTATTACATGTCGATTTGAAATATAAATCTTAATATATAAAAGAAATAATTAAATGTTGTATTAAATTAAGTTGAGAAAATAATTTAATGTCTGATTGGAAAGCTATGTTTTATAGACTTATTGATTTGTTAGTTAAGCTGAAATTTTTTGTTTCTTTATAAATATCGTGAGATTATATTTTGTTAAGTAAGTATTAGTACTAATTTTTGTAAGGTTTTTTTTAAAGGGTCCTTTTTATTATGTACCTTACCATTATGTAGCAAAAAAATAGAATATAATGTCTCCTTTAAAAAAAAAAGGAGGTACGCGACGTGTTCTTAAATTTCTATCCTTGGGTCTCAGAATTTAATGCAAATTTGCAGAATCGCGTCTCGTTTATAAAACGCGCAACATCTGGTATACTTTACTTGATGGATATTTTGTTAAGCAATTTGTGTGTGTGTGCCAAACGATCTTGCGTCGGGTGTCTAAAAAGATGACGTTATATTCTCATTTCTACCGACGCATTAGGGCACTTACGTAATGAAATAGATAATTAGATAATCTCTTATTCAGAAAAAGAAAAAAAAGATTCAAGAATTTTACTTAAGTTATCCAAAAGCAAGTTATTTATTTGTTTATAAAAAAAATAGTGTTAATATCTTTTAATAATGCAAAATAACTTGTCGTTTTCGATCGTTCTCATCATACACACATACGACACACGGAAGAAATTTAATAACTGGACACGCTATTCATGCGGCATCATACGAATAAGTTGCGGCGATCGTCGTTGTCGTGATATTTGCACAGGTGGGAATTTCCTTCCCTCCTCCCCTCCCAACAGACTTTAAACTGATCGAATATGAATAATGAGACATATCGAAATATCCTGAATAGTTAAAAAATTGAATTAATTTTATCTGAAATGCCAAGGCTAAACTAAGGCTGGTATTCATAGTCGGATCTTATATTTAATGACTATGAATACCGACCTAAAAGTCTCGCCATGTGATAAGTAAATAAACAAAAAAGTTGAAGTATGATTTATTTCTGTGTATAATAGATAATTTTTTTAAAATACAGTTATAAAAATATATATTTTGTACAAAATTACAAGAGGTTTTTTTCTCCACAAAAGGCCTCTCGTATATTTAACATACATATCTACGAAAAGAAATATAAGACATTATTATTAATGAGCAGTAAAAAATTATAATTAGCAAATTATATACGATACCATATGTAAAAATAATCTAAACGTGAAAAGGATCGAATATCTTCGAGAATATAGCTCTATATTTAAGCTAGTTTCTTGTGTTTCTCTTCTTTTCCGTATTCGCGCAAGAAAAACGAAGGATGTTATAACGGTGTCGCGATAAATACGGCACATTATCGCGCGATGCTAATGCGGAGGAACGCACGTCGTGGATATGAATACACGTCATTTATCTTCTTAATGAAATACGCGACGGTTACGGATCCTACCGAATGGCATGAGATTCGACGCGTTTAATGAGGTTTCCAAATCGCCCGCGATGTTTTAATCGCATCATAACGTGCGAACCTAGTTAATCTTTTGATACCGCGCTTTAATCAGCCGCGCGCGAATAAGCTCTTAAGCAGATTTCAAACGGCATCATCTGGTCCCCCCTATTATACAAAACTGCAATAAACCAGGCAAAGAGGAAATTTACATATCGCAAGAGTACAAATCTTGTAAGATCTTTGCGAATCTGTCATACATCACTTTTCTTTATGTAAATACACATTTTCTTCTTTTTTACACTTTACAAAAAAAGTACCATTAATTATGTAAATGTTAAGTGACATTAAAATTTCTACAATAATTGTCCTTATAATAATTTGCACAAGAAAAATACTTTCGAGTTACATGTATTACTATTACGTATATAAAATAGTCAACGTAGAATTATAGAAGAAAGCAGAAAAGTAGGAAAGAGGATTACTGAAGTAATTAAATCATTTTCTTAACCATCGCGAGGAAACGTTTTAAGTCTGTAATTTTCACAATAACGCGAGATATAATTTCTCAGCGTAGTAAATATTGATTACAGCACTCCAACGGTCAAAATTGGTCAATGCGAGATTAAATGGCAGATTTCTCATTATTTATATTTAATATAAAATGTGTTACATTGTTTAAGATAAGCGCCATTTTCTGAAGACTTTGACATTTACTATTATGATATAATTTTACCGTTTTAGTTTTGTCATGTTTCTATAGTTAAGATTACAAGATTTATAGTCTTTGTCTTATATAAGACTATTACTGGCTATTACTAAACGCCGTAACCAAACAACTGAAAACATCAGAAGTATAATATTTTATAGTTAAAAAATTATTCTTATATAATAATTTTATAATTGAATAATTGAATAATTTTATAATTGAAAAATGTATAAGAATATGATTTACATATTATGTTTTACGAGATCATATGACGGTTTATCGCATTATATAATTATATCTTGATATTGTAAAAATAAAAAAATTATTTTAAAAATGATTTTATCGTCAATTTCAAGTAAATTAAAATCATGATCTCTCACGGGATAATATAGGTTTATCGGATTTAATGCTGAAGCTACAAAAAGCGTGACAAGAAAATGTTAGAAGAGTAGGAAGTAATCTCACCGTCTCGTCCCAGCCAGCTTCTTTCGCTCGCCTACGTGCATTTGCGTTAACCATCGTGCCGTTTGCGCTGTGGTGGATCAGCGGATAGTAATCCTCCGCGTCGCTGTTCTCGCTGCTGACATTTTTATCAGTGATTTTCTCGTCCGTTAACCGCATCGTGTATTGATGCGCGTAATGTCTCACCGCCATTCTTCTCGTAGAGTCACTCACTCTCGGTAACATTCATTTAATATTTGATCGCGCACAATGTCCACAAAGTCGCTCACGCTTGCAACGTCAGAAGTAATGCCGTTATTCGCACGTGAATCGTTGGACCACGATGTTTCCATGGATGCAGATCAAACGCTATCACGGATGACGCAGAAGGATCTAATAACGCGGAAAGGATATTAAGTAACAGAACGTATTTCGCACTTTCGATTTAATCAATATATGTATATATTTTTGATGTTACAATAGTAACTAATATAAATTAATTGCATAATAATTAATAATATAAAATGCACAATGACATTAATATTGATAATGTTAATGAGTTGAATATATTTATCATTGATGTGTTCGTTGCTTTTAATTAATAAATTTACATGCTGCTAAATTGTTAAGAAACTATTGCTTTCGGAGTAATTTTTTTATCCAATCGTTGAGCATGATCCGAAGGATTGATATATCTTATCATTTGACATATATCTATGTAGAATACAGTATTTGCAATTTTGACATAATTTGACGTTATCTTACATGCAATTACTTCGCACATTACGTACGACGAGTGAATAGAATAACCTGTCAAACGAGATTCTAATGGACTCAACGTCACCGGAAATTCAACGTAATCCCGAACACAAATACGTTCATCATGACTAAATTGCAGTCGGAATATCCGGACACATATTTTGAAATAATATGACAGGTCCCCGACTAAACAGCTATATTTAACTTATAGCGATTATACTGTAATTCTGTGTTACAATGTTATGACCTAGAAACCCGATTCTAGTATTCTAGTTTAAAACATGTAATTTTCTTACTAACTTCCAAATAATAAGAAAACATTTATCTAAAAAAAATTGATTCAATTATATTGATATAATTTTACAAAATAAATAATATTTAATATAATAATATATATTAGACAGAAAAAAAATATTGATATAATATTGAATTATATATAGAGGAAAGTGCCCTATTATGAGATAGGATCCTAATATGAGATGGCGGGGTTTTTTCATGGTGGGAGATCAACAGATAGGGCCTATATAGGGCCTTTTAGCTTAACATATCTCATATTAGGATTCTATCTCATAATAGGGCACTTTCCTCTATATAATTTTTATATCAGTATATATTTCTTTTCAATATACTGTAAATCTTAATAATATAAAGGATATATATATGTATATATATATATATATATACATCGCCTTGCTAAAATGTTTACAGTATATATTTGAAAGAAATATATCGATATGTATGTGTATTATCAACAGAAACTGTGTTAATCACTGCGTTATACAATCAAATATATTTACATACATTTACATAACACATTCTATTTTCCAAGATAAGTTTATAATAATCGCCGGTAAACTATCTCATCTGTCGTTACGCATTCTGCATAATTCTAAGTAGTATCCTCTTTTGCAACTTTTGTTTCTATGAGAACTATTCTATGTGAACTAGGTCGATCCGGCCGAGAACAAAGCAGGATATAATACTTTGATAATGTCCTTGATAGATTATAACGTTAATCAAAACTCCTTAGACCGATTTTCATTCACTCTCTTCCGTTCGAGAACACGCATTGAAATCGCCAATCTTATGTTGCATTATTTCACAAATTCTTATCCGTACAAGTGAATTTAGACAAACGCACTTTAATCAATAAAGCAGACGCCCGATAAACGAGAGGCGAAGAGAAAGTGAAAATAAATAATAAATTAATCCGGTTTTTTTTATTTCGAACAACGTTACTGCAGAAACGTAAAACTGAGCCGGTAAGACACGTCGGATTCAGAGATCTCTTAATTTTCACTCTTACGCGAAATTCCACACAGTCCGCCGAGCCAAAGACTTTCGCGAGCATCCACGCGCATCTTGTGAGTACGATGTTCACGTGGCTGCTCTCGCGATTCAGTGAAAGCATAATCTTTCTATAGTTCGCACGATAGTCGACGTTGCGATGACGGAATAGAATTTGCGTCAAGAAAAACGTTCAAACTCGCGAATACGTTAACATGCGTTTTTCAGGATCTTGAATCGCATTCAGTACTTCAGAGAAACAGCACGTACGAAAAACTAAGCGGAAAGTTTTGTCGACGAAATATCAAGATCACGATTCTAATTTTCGTCTGCGTTAATTAGATTGATTTAAAAGTATCTCCTACGCACGAGCGATATTCCATTCTCAAGTAACATTAAAATTGAAGATAACGTATTTTTGCGTGGACCGACGTCGTTAATACGACTATAACATATGTCGACAGATTAAAATCCAGCTTCTATTGTCCGCGAACAATAACACTTTTGCTATAAGGTAACGTGACTGTTACGGTAATTATACGAATTACAATTGTGCGGTTTCGTAACACATCCTGGCCGATTCGCGAAATTAACGAACATACAGGATGCGCCAGAACTTCCAACCTTAATTCTAAATGTTAGAATCTTCGAGGAGTTTGAAGTTGATTTTTATCGGAGGCACTGTCAAAGTCTTACAACTTATCGTTTATTTACGCTTAATTCTTCGAACGATGTTCATTCTTTCCTCATTACTTTTTGTTTTTATAATCAGCGATCAACGCGTTACAACAAATTGTTATCGGTTATCGGTTTTGTACGGTATTTCGACGATACGAAAATCGCATCGATTTTACGAAACTGACAAGTTACCGCCGTGAATTTTCCCGCGTGCGCGTATTCTCGGAACCGGTCCGTGAAACCTTTGAAGCGGCATGCGGCACCGCCGGCCGTTTTCCGACTGACAGACGAAGGAGAAAGGATCCGCGCGCTAAAACGCCTGTGCACGCGGCCATGACACGCTGTTTGACATCGGCTTATCGGCATTACTGCCGCTCAGCTGAGCCAGTGCCGGCCCGGCGAGCATATAACATAATTTATGTAAGATTTGCGACTAACGCCTTATCAATATTTTTTTTGCTCATAGTGAAAACTGGAATGTTCATTAAGAATGAATTCAATACAGTCACTTCATGACATTATGCAACATTCAAATAAGCAGATACAATCTTAAAGAATAATTTATTATATCAAAGTCTCAAAGGCTCTGCTTAGATATTTTTAAGGAGGTTTGGTTGCTTCATCGGGGGAAGTTGTGGGGGGGCCGCGGGGGGGGGGGACGCGGGGGTTCTGGCAACAGCGTACTAGCGTTTGAAGTAGTGGGAGTGAAGGGGATTGCTCTGATTGGTCGCCGCGTGTATAGTGCGTGAAGCTGCTCACGACCGTGGCAGTCTAGCAGACGAAAAATCAAGCAATTTATGCTTTAATAATTAATTTTTCTACGAAATGTGCGGTAACCTTCCCCTTTCTTTCACTCATTTATTTGTAAATTATTAAGTTACATGTGTATATTTTTTTTCCTTATCATTTGCATTTTTTCTTGCACTTATTTTATTCTGAAGGTGTGCAATGTCATTTCCCATAAGAACCTATGCTAAAAAGTACAATTTTTGGAGTAGATTTTTTTTTAAACGGGACAGTGAAAATTTCCCAAAAAATTCACATAATTCTATTTTGCATTCCAGAACAACATATTAAAATTTCATGAAACTGGCTGCATTTTTTTGTAGCGACGGAACCTCCTTAAACCTTTGTTATATTCTAAATATTTATTATAATTAAACATTCCCGAGAAAAAATGATCAGATATAATCACATATGATTATATAAAATCGACATTAGATATAATTAGATATAAAAAATGGCCCGATATAATTTTATATAATTGTATATAATTATATATAACCACATATAATTATATAACCATATATGGTTATATATAATTGTATGTGGTTATATGTGATTATATCTAACATAATAAATATTTTATATATATATACATATATATGTATATACATATATAAAATATTTATTGCATTAGATATAATCATATATTATTATATCTTTTCTTCATATATACATATATATAACTTGGCGCTGCTTGGCGTGAGATACTGCCGTGTCTCTTGATATCATTCTTATACCATTGTTTGTCAAATTTTAAATACGAGAAATAAATCCTATCGGATGCCATCTATCGGATAATTCGAATTTAAGTTTATATATGATTATATATAATCATATATAATCTACATGGATAAATGCTTATATCTATACAGATATAGTGCTATATCTGGTTGTACATAGGACAAGATTAGTCACATTAATATATCTGGATGGCTATATATGACTTCATATATAGTTTTATATAATGTTATATCTAGTTATATGTAGGGTGCACTACTCATATATCATTATATCTGGCTTCACATACATTTATATACGATTAGATATGGTGCTATATCTGGTTGTATATAGCGCCAGATTAGTCACATAAATATATCTGGCTATATATGACTGCATATATAGTTGTATATAATGCTATATCTAGTTATATGTAGGGTGCACTACTCATATATCATTTTATCTGGCTTCACATACATTTATATACAATTAGATATGGTGCTATATCTGGTTGTACATAGGACAAGATTAGTCACATTAATATATCTGGCTATATATGACCCCAGGTAGCAAGACTCGTCATTTTGACGTCAATTGACGTCAAAAGTCTGTCATTTTGACGTCTTTTGACGTCATTTGACGTCAAAATGACGAGTGCTTGCTACCTGGGACTGCATATATAGTTTTATATAATACTATATCTAGTTATATGTCGGGTGCAGTACTCACATATCATCATATCTGGCTTCACATACATTTATATACGATTAGATATGGTACTATATCTGGTTGTATATAGCGCCAGATTAGTCACATAAATATATCTGGCTATATATGACTGCATATATAGTTGTATATAATACTATATCTAGTTATATGTAGAGTGCACTACTCACATATCATTATATCTGGCTTCACATAAAATTATATACATTTATATACAAGTAGATATGGTGCTATATCTGGTTGTATGTGGGACCACAGATTGCACATGTGGCCATGTATAATTAGATATGACCCCATATAAAAAAATATATAATTATATATAATTATATATATTCCAGATATAATTATATATGATTATATCTAATCATTTTTTCCCGGGTTTGTTATATATTCTATTCAAATATATAAAAATATTATATATTTATATGTATATGAATAACAATACTATATTTATACATGTAGATGTAAGTTTATAATAATATTTCAATAAAATAATAACATATATTACACATGTGCCTACCTATTTTTTACCATTTGCGCCTTAAATACAGCATTATGCTAACAATAAGAAAAAGACGTCATTCCATGACGTCAAAATACGCTACACTTCATAACATCAAGGTTTTGTGACATTAGACCGTCATTTTAATGTCATAAAGGCGTCAACTTGTGACGTCAAGAGTAGTCAGTGAATGACCAATCTGAAACGTCAAAATGACGTGAGCTTGCTACCTGGGTAATCACATTACATTAACCCTTAAATGCCACACCTCTCAAGAATCTCGTAAATGACACATGGGGTCTAAAAGACCCCAGCATGAAAAATGTCTCCTTACTTATTGATTTTTTGATATTTAGTTATGAAAATTATTTTCAATGTTGTTCAAGGCTTAGAAAAGCGAATAAAATGCTTATATTGTTAAAATTTCAATTTCAACATAGTATAAAAAATTAAGATCGCCAACAGTTAAAATATTGGCTCCAAAATCAAAAAAATAATAAATAATAAATAAATAAATATGAGCTCCATTTTTGGCGGGAACATTTGAAAATATATCATTCTAAAGGGTCTGGGGTCCGCTGGACCCCGGGGGGCATTTAAGGGTTAATAAAAAAATTACAAATCTCCTTTGCCATCTTATTCTATAAAAAAAAACCATTCTCGCAAGGACATACAAACAAGCAGTAAGAATATTTAGTCTTTAAAATAAGTAACACATTAATTACACAGGCCCACAAAAAAAGAAAAGTTGTCTGCGCCATGGACTAGACCATGGTATTCCCATGTATTTTTGCCTGCTGAAACCGAATATGACCTCAGTTTTGCCCCTACACGTCAGGATTTTTTTCTACAGTCAAAAACAAGATGTTTTGCCCACGAAACACCTTTTTTTTGGCTGTAGAAAAAAATCCTGACGTGTAGGGGCAAAACTGAGGTCATATTCGGTTTCAGCAGGCGAAAATACATGGGAATACCATGGTCTAGTCCATGGCGCAGACAACTTTTCTTTTTTTGTGGGCCTGTGTTATCATTACGACAAAAATCAATTGTTAATTGTACTGACAATTAAAATTAATAAGAAATTAATTAGTTAGTTTATAATTAATAATAATAATTAATTAGTTTTAACTGTAAGGACAATTAATTGTAATCATGCAAAACAATAATACACATTTACCACTAACTAATTTAATTGTCAATTGCAATTAACAGTTAAAATTTTAATTTTTAATTGTTAATTGTCAGTATGATTTAATTGTGCTTAACACTGCCAGGCAATAACAAGCGGCGGTAAATATTATTAAATTGGCAAGCGCGCATGGGTCTGTTCCGTTTCTCTAGGCGCAGTAAAGGGTGCTGTCCCATGGACATCGGAATTATCGGAAAACGGAATCGGAAAAGTAGGATAATGGGGAGCTAACCAATCAGAATGATTCCGTTGCGTGTTTTCACATCTGGGTTCCCCATGGCGATCATTTTTCGGAACAGAATTCATGCATGTGCGTAATTCAAATATCTGGCAGTCACTGGCGGTTAAAGTGTTGATAAGTTGCTATTGTATTTATATATTTATTTTGATTGAAAAAGGGGAATATGATGTCATCTGCTGTAAGTATTGTAATTATGAAATACGTATGCTAAGTTATGTTATATTAGGTTATAATGTTGATACATTGATGGTCTAGCATACATTTCTAGCCTAACATACATATACAATATGCTTATAGTAGTTTCAATTTGCGTAAAATTCAATTACTTTAATTATGTGTATAATGTCATTTATTTATTATTAGACAGCAAAATGTGGTTACTGCGGATGGTTGTTAAAAATGGATGCTATTTTGAAACATTCCTGTTTTGGTCTTTTCAACGCTGCATGTCAGGTTCTAAGCGTGGATGAGACTGGAAAAATTGTTATGACAGGTATGAAAAATTTTGTATATAGTAGGGGAG
Organism: Temnothorax nylanderi; assembly: GCF_030848795.1. Taxonomy (NCBI): domain Eukaryota; kingdom Metazoa; phylum Arthropoda; class Insecta; order Hymenoptera; family Formicidae; genus Temnothorax; species Temnothorax nylanderi. The sequence continues at coordinate 106,888 of NW_027249420.1, forward strand.
ACCGGGGCTAAAAGGTCAACGGGGTTGAAGCGTCAAATCAAATATCTCGGAACCTGTATATTGTGTGAACTCGCTATTAACATTGTAAACGCTGCTTATGGTACCCATGTGACCAACGGAATTTCGGCAGGTTACCTGCCGTATTATGATTTTTACGAGGGCAAACGTGTTTTCGGAAGGTGAAAGTTACATTTTCTGCGCGTGGAAATTTTGTAATATCTGCAATAATATTTGCTCTCCAAATCTTGAGGTACGTGATTATAAAGAGTAATGCATGCTGAACACGAATCCAGTGTAGTTTTTTCATTATCGTTGATGTCTAATATTTCGTGGGCGATCAAACCTGAAACTTGTGTTTGGGGCTAATCGGTCAGTAAGCAGTCCAGATGCATTTCCAAGGCATTTCCAGGCTCATTGCATATGGAATATGGATGAGACGGGAATTACAACCGTTCAGACACCGAATAGAGTCATCGGACGTCGAGGAGTGAAACAAGTCGGGCGAGTGACTTCTGCGGAAAGAGGAACCCTCGTAACTATTTTTTAATAATGTTTCGCATAAAAATTTTAAACAAATTTTTATATTTTTCTCTTAAAAAACAATTATTAAAATGTGTCCTATCATTTTTCAGGATTAGATGTACGTATATGTATTGAAAATGCAGTGTGACGTTTAAACCCCGGCATTTTTGAGATTTCAATTTTTCCACTGTTGTCGTTTTTGCTCTATACCGGTTAAACAAAGCGACGTAGACAAAAATTTCCTATATAAATTTTGTAGCTAAAGGTTTACTCTTTACAGTGGTATACCACATTTAACTAAAATTATTTATTTTGTTGTTAAAAATCGGCACCGAAAAAAAACTGACCTTTTAGCCCCGGTCTCCCCTATTTATGTAGTATTGTATATAGTATTTTTATGCAATGTACGAAACAGTACGAAATTTTCGTTACGATCAATAGTGAGTTTCCATTCTTATTGTTTAGATATCAATTTGATGGAGACAACAGGGGATGAAAGCCTAAATAATGTAACAGAGAATGAAAATAATGCTTCAGAACCACAAGAAGTAGATGAAGAGCTGATAAGTATAGTTCAACAACGACCAGCCTTGTATGATCCTCGTATACCACTTCAAGAAAGAATTAAGTTAAAGAAAAAGATCTTTGGCAGGAAGTCAGCAATTGTCTAGGAGATAAACTTATGATTCAACATTATCATTACATTCTTTTTATAAACATGTTTTTTAAATTAATATTTTAGGAGCATATTCACCTGTTGGCGCCGAAAAAAAATGGCAATATTTAAGAGATTGTTATACAAAAGCTAGGAGGAATTTTAAGAAAATACAGAGCACTGAAAAAAGGAGTGGTGCCGCAGGTACTTCCATAAATGAAAGAAATAAACCATCTTTCCGCTATTACAATGCAATAAGTTTTCTTAATATGATACATTAGAATATAAAGAGTAAGTTATATTGAATGTGTTAAATGACATGTCGAATAATAACAACTAAATTTATTTTCAATTTTTTTTCAGAACATGTACATCTTTAAGATTTCCAAACAGGAAAGACACAGCTCAAGTAACGAATAACCTTCCTGTTCCTTTACCTTCCTGTTCAAATTCACCTATGAATGACAGCAACGATTGCACAGATTTAGAAAACAGGCCACCTTTAATGCCATCACCGGGTATCTCTGAATTGTCTGTAGCGACTTCATCTTCACGAAGTTCGTGTTTGAAATAGATACACACACATTAATATGAAGATATTGGAGTTTTTAATAATTTAATCTACTGTTTGGTTTCAGAAAGACATTCAAGTAACATCGACGAAGTAGATAGAGCTTTTTTACAGACCTTAAACACGAATATTCAACCCAATCCTATTGATGGGTTTATGTTACGACTGGCAGAAGGAATGCGTCGACTTCCCTACAGGAAAAGATCACAGTTAGAGTTGGAGTTCTTAATAAAATTGCGTAAAACAGAGGAAAGATTGGGACTATTAAATAATTAAGAAGATATCTGTTATATCATATATTATACTTAAAGTTTTACAAAAAAATATTGTAGACATTATAAAATAATAAATCTATAAATTAATTTTTAAAAATCATTGTGTAATGCCTTCTCCCATTGCTGTTCTATGGCTCCAGCAGTATAAAAAAATTCTATGAATGCATCTCGAATGTTCATTGCACTTTGAATTACATTATTTCTTTCTGTATTATCAAAACAATGTAATGCTTGGAAAGCACTATTATATACATTTACATTATCTGAAAAAGATAAAGACATATATTGTCTTTTTTCAGCGGAAACTGCGAGATCTTTTTGCGTTAGAAAATTATGCAGACAAACTGTTGCTTTTACTATTGCAATTGCATTGTCTACATTTGTCGACAGGGGTCGTCGAAAAATTCTCCAACGTGCCGTAAAAATACCAAAAGCACATTCCACAATTCTACGAGCCCGGCTAAGTCAATAGTTGAATACTTTCTGTCGTAAATTTAAATCGTTGGCACGTGGATAAGGTCGCATCATAAAAGATGTTAAGGCGAAAGCTTCATCACCCACTAAAACGAACGGCAATTGTGGACCATTTTCTACAATCGATCTCGGCGGAGGTAAGTTACATGTATTATTGATGAGATGACGTCCAATTTTACTTTCCGCAAAAATGCCTCCATCACTTCTTCTACCTTCGGCTCCAATATCTACTGCTGTAAAACAATAATTTGCATCTGCGACTGCTAGGAGAACAATGCTATGGGTACCCTTGTAATTAAAATAAGTTGAATCACTGTGAGGTAGAGCCTAAAACAACACCAAAATTATATTTTTTTTGATAAAAAAAATTATTCTTATTATTAAATCAGAGTAAGAAAAAAAAATAAATTAAATTACATACCACTATTGCCATATGCCTTCCATCTATCGCTCCGATACGGTTAGGAAAATTCCATTGCGTTTCAAATTCGTTGGCCTTTTCTCTCCAAAGATCTTCAGTGATTTCAGGAAAAACTTTCTCTTTTAATATGTTCCATATAGCCTCACAAGTTTCTGATATAATCTTTGAAACCGTATTAAGTCCTACTCAAAAAGCAAACGAAATTGATGACATATTATCTCCAGATGCTAGATACCGTAGGCATATTTCCAGACGTGTAGAAGCGGGTATTGGAGATCTCACTACATGTTGCTTTTTGATCTTCGGCCCGATGAGACGTAATAATTCATGAAATGTTGATATGTCCATACGAAAATATTCAATATATTTTTCCATATCAATATATTGCATTTCTCTTACTAAATTATTACTTGTGTAAGGTGTAATTTTAAGGAACACACACGTACGGTTTAGTTTTATAAGTTTTTATTATAAATGGCGAACGGTCTCGGGAACGACTGTCCCGATCGGCGAACAAGCTCAGACTGGTTTCGGGAGAGTCTTCTCCCGAAAAGCATGACGACAAAACAAAAGCTCGTGCTGACAAAACTCGAAACGTCCGTTGGCAACGGCCGCGATCGTCCTCGCCGAACGCTTGTTTTCGAAGGACAGCGTTCCTATTACTATGCTAGATATATCACACTTGCTCCCTGCAAGCGCCTTCGATCTTCGTTAAATATTGGACGTACCCAAAATCGTCATTGGTTCTTCTGCTTTTCTCTTCTTTTCATTATTCTATAAATACCGAAAGCTTTCAGCAGCTGTCTTCTTCGAAACTCTCTTTGCCAAGATAATTGGAGTACTTTGTCACTCCATTATCATTTTCATAAAAAATAATTTTGCTGTTTTTGCTTTCATTTTTTTATTTCTATAGAATAAAACATACTGTTAAGAATGATTCTCAGATATAGCAATACGCACATCCTAGCGGTAGCGTTGCCTGATATAATTGTCTCTAGGTATAATTACTCCGATATGTGTGTGTGTGTGTGTGTGTGTGTGTGTGTGTGTGTGTGTGTGTGAGCGACCTTCTATGTCGTATATATACTCAAAGGAATCGTGCGTGACTTGCGTCTAACCGTCCGGCAGACTCGCTCTGTATCGCGTTGAGTTTGTATCGCTCGTTCGCTTATAATAAAAGTTCGTCTCCCTAATAAGAGATATTCGTTCCTTCTATCCTTATCACATACTTATAAACAAAATATAATGTACTATTTTTATTATATACTGTCTTTAACAAATTGAAACTACTATAAGCATATTGTATATGTATGTTAGGCTAGAAATGTATGCTAGACCATCAATACATCAACATTATAACCTAATATAACATAACTTAGCATACGTATCTCATAATTACAATACTTACAGCAAATGACATCATATTCCCCTTTTTTAATTAAAATAAATATATAAATACAATAACAACTTATCAACACTTTAACCGCCAGTGACTGCCAGATATTTGAATTACGCACATGCATGAATTCCGTTCCAAAAAATGATCGCCATGGGGAACCCAGATGTGAAAACACGCAACGGAATTATTCTGATTGGTTAGCTCCCCACTATCCCATCTTTCCGATTCCGTTTTCCGATAATTCCGATGCCCATGGGACAGCACCCTAAGAGTGGTGGGAAAAAGGGAACGAGTCAATGCGCTCATGCGATGCATTGCATTTCATGCGGTTCGTGCGTGAAACGGAACGCACCCATGATCACTGCCCAGGTCCTGATCTGCTGGAATAAAATTCCCAGAAACTTGACACACAAAGCGTCTTCGAACAAGCCTTCGGGCCAACTATTAAAGACACCGTTGTCTTTTACACGGATGGCGGCTCCAAGACGGATGAGAGCAACTACGTCGGGTCCGCATGCTACTCGCCGCAACTGCATTTAAAACTCATGTATAAATTATCCTCTCATGCCAGTTTTCTCAGCCGAAGCTTGGGCAATATACATTGCTGTTATTTATTTCGCTGGATCTGCGCTGTCCCAAAGCCACTATTGTCACGGACTCCAAGAACCTTCTCGATGCGCTCTCTAATCCCTCCACCACTAAATCTAAACGATTTTATATCTTTCATTATAAGGCCAGGCTAGAGGAAGCTTTGGAGCGCAACATCGACATTCAATTTATCTGGATTCCCTCATATAAAGAGATTGTCCGGCAGCAAAATTGCCGACACATTAGCTAAAAGAGCCATCCGGGAAGAAGTATACCCGATTTTAGAGTTCCGTTCACTGATATGTTTGCTTTATCTAAAGAAAAATTGATGACTGATTTCGATAACTATTTGCTCAGAAGGGCACAACACAAGGAAACGCACTTCTTTCAAATTCTATATATATTTTAAGTCTGCAAAACCCTGGTATTTTAGTTCGGGCCTTCGGCGTGAAACCATCGTTACGGTCTCCCGACTGCGAGCGAATCATTACAACCTCAATTATAGGCCGATATTCATAATCAGATCTCATACATATAAGGGTGTTTCGTTTTTAATGATACAGTCGATTATCTCATCAACTGATGATTTTATTGAAAAATGTTTCGGACAAAAGTTGCATGATTTGAAGGGGGACACATTAAAAAAATATGGACTTGACCTTGAGTGACTTTTTCAAGGCCAGGTCAATGTAATCGATGTTTTCTTAAACGGAACCACCCCCCCCCCCCCCCCAATGTAGTATATCATTTGAAAGGGCATAAAATAAGAAAAATTTTGGCGCAAACGAGATGCAATAAGATCTGCAGGCTGGCTTTTTGCAAGGCTTTAAGGTCAATCCAGACAAACTTGCATAAGTACATAAGCATATATGCATAAAGAAATAGATTGGTCTATTTCCTTATGCAGATGTATATGGACCAATCAATTTTTTTATGCTTATGTTTATGCGCTATGCAAGTTTGTCTGGATAGACCTTTAAAGGCCCGAGCACATAGAAAAACTTAAACAGTAAGACTTAAGCTGTAAGCAAATCAGCCAATCATAGTCAAGAACTTAAGGCATAATGTAAGCGGTAGCGAATGAAAACCGTTGATTTCCTTATTGCTACGTCTTACTGCTTAAGTTTTTCTGTGTGCCAAGGCCCTTAGAGATTAATATTTAAATCTGGCGCACTTCGTTCGCCACGTTTACCCCTCACCTATGATCTTTCCGCTCCCTCTCCCTACCTTTTGCACACACCAGGGTGTTTACGATAATTCGAGTACGAGTTAGTTCCACTAGAGCCGAAAAATATGATAGGCACAACCATCTACTATTTTCGTGAATCATGACAACTCACAACGCTTCCGATAAGTCGAGTAGAGTTAGTTTCGAGTCCGTTTTGAGCCGGCGTCCGGTACGGACGTCGGCTCATGTGCCTTACATTCGGAAACTTATGAAGAGACCCTGTGGCGGGCTCCCTCCTTTTGTGATTAGAGTGTTTATTTATAGTATTATATCTGTATTATAAAATGATTGGGAGTACTTTCAAGTGAAAGAACGAACGAAAGAACGGACTTCCTTTAGTGGAGCATTCTGTGTTCACGTGACTTGGTGCAATTCACGATAAGTACCTTATAGGCGATTAGCCTGATTCGTGAATCTGTTTCCTGGTGCAGAAAGACATATATTTTTTGTGAAAGATAGTATCTTTATTGAACTATATAAAGAGAAAGACTCTTTTTCCCTTTAATTACCCGAGAAAAAATGATCAGATATAATCACATATGATTATATAAAATCGACATTAGATATAATTAGATATAAAAAATGGCCCGATATAATTTTATATAATTGTATATAATTATATATAACCACATATAATTATATAACCATATATGGTTATATATAATTGTATGTGGTTATATGTGATTATATCTAACATAATAAATATTTTATATATACATATATATGTATATATATAAAATATTTATTGCATTAGATATAATCATATATTATTATATCTTTTCTTCATATATACATATATATAACTTGGCGCTGCTTGGCGTGAGATACTGCCGTGTCTCTTGATATCATTCTTATACCACTGTTTGTCAAATTTTAAATACGAGAAATAAGTCCTATCGAATGCCATCTATCGGATAATTCGAATTTAAGTTTATATATGGTTATATATAATCATATATAATCTACATGGATAAATGCTTATATCTATACAGATATAGTGCTATATCTGGTTGTACATAGGACAAGATTAGTCACATTAATATATCTGGATGGCTATATATGACTTCATATATAGTTTTATATAATGTTATATCTAGTTATATGTAGGGTGCACTACTCATATATCATTATATCTGGCTTCACATACATTTATATACGATTAGATATGGTGCTATATCTGGTTGTATATAGCGCCAGATTAGTCACATAAATATATCTGGCTATATATGACTGCATATATAGTTGTATATAATGCTATATCTAATTATATGTAGGGTGCACTATCATATATCATTTTATCTGGCTTCACATACATTTATATACAATTAGATATGGTGCTATATCTGGTTGTACATAGGACAAGATTAGTCACATTAATATATCTGGCTATATATGACTGCATATATAGTTTTATATAATACTATATCTAGTTATATGTCGGGTGCAGTACTCACATATCATCATATTTGGCTTCACATACATTTATATACGATTAGATATGGTACTATATCTGGTTGTATATAGCGCCAGATTAGTCACATAAATATATCTGGCTATATATGACTGCATATATAGTTGTATATAATACTATAACTAGTTATATGTAGAGTGCACTACTCACATATCATTATATCTGGCTTCACATAAAATTATATACATTTATATACAAGTAGATATGGTGCTATATCTGGTTGTATGTGGGACCACAGATTGCACATGTGGCCATGTATAATTAGATATGACCCCATATAAAAAAATATATAATTATATATAATTATATATATTCCAGATATAATTATATATGATTATATCTAATCATTTTTTCCCGGGTATATAATTATAAATCGAAATAATCTTGTAACTGATAGGATCTTTGGCCTTGCTTTGCATTTATATGCTCGAGTCTATGTTTTTGTTTAGTTTGTGAGTTAAATTTATATCAGCGAGTGTAGCGTCATGCGCCGTGTATGAGTGTACCTTTTTGAACAAAATCGTTATTTTTTCCTGGTGCAGGAAGATATATTCTTTGTAAAAGATAGTATCTTTATTGAACTATATAAAGAGAAAGACTCTTTCCCCTTTAATTATATAATTATAAATCGAAATAACCTTGTATCTGATAGGATCTTTGGCCTTGCTTTGCATTTATATGCTCGAGTCTATGTTTTTGTTTAGTTTGTAAGTTAAATTTATACCAGCGAGCGTAGCGTTCCCATTAGGGCTCTGATTTTATTCCGTTTTTCGAATAAACGTTTAAACGTGAAACGTTTATCCGTTTACATTTTCTTCCAGAAAAACATTTACGTTTAAACGTTTAGTAAACGTTTAGTAAACGTTTAGTAAACATTTAATAATCGCTTAGTAAACGCTTAGTAAACGCTTAGTAAACGTTTAGTAATCATCACTGAGAAAATTATACATTGTTATTTCGTGCGTGCGTGCATGCGTACGTACGAACGTGCGTGCATGCGCTCGCTCTCACTCGCGGATGTCGTCGATGATGCGAGCACGCGTGACAAAAACTTGTCGAACTGTGTCGTTCCCTCGTGCTTTTGTCTGCCCCTATTTGCTCCCCCCCCCTCCCCCGCGTCAAAATTAGGACTCGCTATTATTTAAACAAAAACTCATTTACTCGTATATTTAGTAAGTACATTCATTTATGAGTAGAAGAGAGTGTTTTACAAAATTAACTATTATTTATATGCTTTATTTCATTTTAAGTCAAAATTGCATCCAAATCTGAACAAAAGAATACTTTTTTATACCGTTTTTGTTTAACAGTGCGTCATATTAACAACAATATGTAATAACAATAATCTAAAAACAATCACTAATTGTGATTCATTCTTGCTTTTATACCAGCATCCGAATGCGTATTCGTTTTGTTCCAAGTCCAAGAAGTGCAAGCAGCGCGAACAAATCTAATTACTTCTGATTTATTGAATAAAAATGACTAAAGTAACGATGAAAGTAACGAATTCGTTTCCGTTACTGTAAAAATGTGACGACGTCACCGGAAAGAAAGTAACGGTAACGATATTACAAATAATACATTACTTCCCAACTCTGACTATATTTGTAATAAATATTTTATTAATAAAGTACATTCAAAAATAAAACACTTAAGAAAGGGATAATAAACGTTTATAGAAAAACGTGAAAATATTCGGAAAAACGTTTTTAGTAAACGGATATGCTATAAATATACGTGTAAACGTTTAAACGTTTAAACGTTTATCAGGCCCTAGACTTAAAACACGTGTATTCGGAAAAACGTTTCCAATAAACGGATATGCTAATTATCAAGAGACACGGCAGTGTCTCGCGCCAAGTATACGCGGAGCGAGACCGACCGTGACTCTTTTACGCGACGCGACGGGTTGCGAGTATACGAGATGTTGAGATCTCGATAACGAGTGAACGGATCAAGTTCTAAGTAGGCTTGATCGATAGCTTGGGGTCGAATTAGGGGGGGGTTTCTGTTATAAATATTCCGCTACGTGCCCTACGAGCGGAGATATTGCGACGCAAAGTCCAAATGTGAAAATTTTATTTTAAGATACTTTCTTCTACGTCGACCGCTCTCATCTTAATATAACATATATATAACAGAGAAATGTCACTTTCACTTTTTCGACACTGGCGGCTAACGGCGTTAGTATCGCAGTGCAGTGCAGTGCAGACAGTGCGTTTAGCGCGCTGTCATCAGTCAGTTCATCAGTTAACCTATTCTCGAGAGACACGGTAGTACGCGCGGAGCGAGACCGACCGTGACTCTTTACGCGACGCGACGATTAATTCAAGGTAATTGTTTTATGTAATTATCCTATATAATTATCTTATTCTATATATTACTGTTACTTATTTTACTGTTTATACTACGTTTACGTGAGTGTTTACATAGGTTAATAACCTATTATATTCATTTATATATTGACAGCAGAGAGCTGATACTGAGATCAAGGAGTCAAGGAGCCTGTTCACACGAGGCGTTTCTGCCGCGCGATTGCGGCCGCGCGTTAACGTTTGCACGAGCCGCACGCTGTCGCGAGGTAAGGTGCGACAACGCGCGTACGCGAAACGGCAGTAACACCGTAATCGTGCCGGCGATATACTGAAAATTGAATTGTTTCGTGCTTATCTGGAGATTTCGTATCCCTACATTGCCCTACATCGTATTACCACCGCTGCCGGAAAAGAAGGTTCTCTACGCTTTTGGCAGAAAGTGACGACTGACACGTTCGATCCCGACTTCGTTGATGATCGCAGAAGAGCTGGAGGAGGACTCGAGGTACGTTTCCGATTTGCAATTATAAAAGTATCGTGCGATGAATGTTGTACCCAATTATAACCTCAAATGAAGTTGTGCACGTTGCTAGTAACGCTGTCTGTAATAATTTGCGTGAAAGATTATTGATGTAATATAAAAATAAATTACACAATATGTATGTTTATTGTTCCCGAAACGAGTTACGATCTCATATTCTTCTAAAGCTTACCCTCATGTTCTTTTACTCAAAACCATTTTGACTTTTTAATCAGCTTGTAAACCGAATTATAAGGCCTGTTTTTTTTATCGGGCTGACACTTTCTTTCTCACTTTTCCCAAATTTTAAATATATATTATTTTTAATGTGAGTGTATATTAGTGTAACAATAAGAAACAGACCTATAACATGGATGAATGTTGAAACCAAATTTGAGACGAGTTAATCGTTTCTACAAAGAACAATGTATCATTCCATGTGATAAATATAATCTTCAAATTTTATAATAATATCATATTACAATTATTTTAGGTTCCAGTATGGGTGTGAAATCTGTAGTGCTAGTAGGTGGGATGGACATGCATGCATAAGGAATAATACTCGAAAAGAAACCTCATATTATCATCGCTACACCTGGTAGATTATTCGACCACTTGGAGAATACAAAAGGCTTCAATTTACGACAGTTAAAGTTTCTGGTAATTATATAAGCATATGGATTTATTTTGACAATCATTACATTGATTCTAATCTCTCTCTCGTTTTATTCGCAAGGTGATGGACGAGCCAGACCGCATCTTGAACATGGATTTCGAGGTAGAGGTTGATAAAATTCTCAGAGTAATGCCACGAGAAAGAAGGACGTTACTATTTTCAGTAACGATGACAAAGAAGGTGCTGAAGTTGCAACGTGCATCCTTACGCAATCCCGCGAAAGTTGAAGTGTCTACTAAGTATCAGACTGTAGAAAAACTGCAACAATATTACGATTTATTCCAGTGAAATTCAAGATACGAAATATAAACGATATAACTGTTAGTCACAAAAAGAAATATCAATCATCACAATTATTTTATTATTATTTTGGTACGATATACTCTTTATATTTATATGATAAAATTGCCATTTGAAATTAAGCATTTATTGAGACTCGTAAGACTTTTCGATGTTCTTATTTTTGTATCGTAATTATAAGTCGTTGATTAAAGAAAACAACTTGTATAGATAAGTAAATGTGCTATTTGAATTAGCTAACTGAATCAATGTTTAATTATAACTGTCGCAAATATTTGTATTTTTGTGCAATTAGAAATAAATTTCTTTTAAAAATTAAAATTTATCTTTTACGTAGCATGTTTCTCATTTGTATTATTCTTGAGTTAATTACTGAATTATATTCAATATTCTGAAATTTAGAATAAGTAGTTTATTCTTATCGTCTGAATATTTTTCCATTTAGGCTTGTGGTTAGCGCCGGTGTTGTACATCTCATTAGTATAGCATTAGTCGGCTGGGGCTCAGGCAGAGAAAAGGATGATCGTCTGGAACCAATACCTGCACTTGAAGAGAAAACAGCCGCAGCGATAATGTTATACTAAACATTATAATAGTGTTAAAATCGATGCAAGACTACGATTGAATTACGCTAACGTGCGTAATATCAAATTGATAGTGTCTATCAAGATTGAACAAAAATTATAGCTGATTGTGAGATTAAATAGCAATAGTTTTCGTTCATATTTGCCTAGATACAGTCCAGTTTTGCAACAGATATTGTGCAATTTAATATTGAATTGAAACGCAAATATAAACGTAGCAAGTATGTTTGAAGTGAAACGCGTTAATAAAAGACAATATTTCTCGTATGTGACGAATTAAGAGTTGGGATATGTATCACCCATGTGTGGCATATAATGTACATTTTGTCATGTTTTATGCATCGATATTATGTTAGTTCATAATAATATTCGTGATTTCAAAGCGACACTAATCGATTTACGAAATTTACGGAAAACGAGCATTTTATGTGTAACAATCGATTATTTATGATTGAAAGTTATGCGCTATTCGGTTTACATGGCATAAAAAGACGAGATTGAGCATGGAAAAACGCTTTATTATAGCTTAATCTATACATTAGTTTTTTTTATCAATAAGGCCGCAATCTAGACAATTATCGTTTCAAACTTCGGTTAACAAATTTCTATCGTTGATTAGTATAAACATTCGTATATCGAGTTATCTCCTGATATATCTCGTAAATAGTTAAAATCCATTTTCATATTCTTATTTAGCTGTTTTTTTTTTTTTTTACAAAGGCGATTGTTTTGACTAGACTGGGCTCTTAAAAGAGAACGATAATATATATATTTCTACCTATAATCCAATTAGTTAGAGGATATTTAATAAGTAAGTGTGGCGTGCCTTTTCTTCGAGACTAAATACTTTTAACAATTATTTCTTGAGACTGTTATATCCATATAAAATGTACGATTTAATTCCGTGGCCGTGGCAAATCGTACATGGAACGTATCATGAAATGTAAATACAATAAAAAGTTTGCTCCTCGGGAGTATATATTTATTACAATGATGTCGCGGGTGTAATAATAAAACAGCGAACAGGTCATAGAATGTGTTATAATCTTCGTACATACTTTATTTCCTTCATTACGTCGAGATCCTCGTCCTTATAATTTATTTCACATAAATAGTTTCATGCGTATAATATACAATAATCATTTGCTGTAGGTATGCGATGGGAAGAAAACGTACAGTAGGAAATTGTACAATTTTCCTCTTAAGGAAAGATGTGTGATAACACGCGAGATAATGTAAAAAAATTTAATGAAGGAGTAGGGTACAAGAGAATTTTATTGATATCTCTATCTTTTCTATATCTTTTCAACAGAAAGAAATTATTTATTGTATCAAAGGTATTAAAACTATTTATTGTATATCGAATATCAATGATTATATTTTAATGATAAAAGACGATGAGAGTGGTGGTGAAATTTTTTTACTTTATTAGTATTAATCACGTTAGAATGCGATTATGTCCTATATCGCTAAATATACAGGGTGTTCCTCAATGTTTGGTACTTTTTTCATATTTAGATAGAGCGAGCCAAACTGAGTCGAAAAGTCATGTACCATTTTGCAATTTTCGCAATAAGATCGTCAAGTCTTCTCGCAGAGAGTATTCATTATGTACATGGCTCTGTATTCCACGTTATTCAGACCGAATGGTGAGTTTCCTAAGGAATCTTTTTAATATCTCAACATTAATTAAACAAATTTACAGATATGGATCAATTAATCTATGTTTCTGATACTTTGAATCGGTAAACTCACCATACGGTACGGAGAACGTGTAACTTAATTTCTGTAACTGCCGCTGAAGATGGCTCAAAACTGAGCCGAAACGTACGGATCGATGTAATGTATCAAAACGACGAATAAATCAGTTATTTCTGATATTACGCACTGTGATCTTCCTCTGACCCTCATAGCCTTGACTTCTCCTATTTTAATCTCGAGGGTCCTCATATTACTTTATTTATTATTTTGACTTTTCTTTGATAAAATTTTATTATGTTCTTTGAAGGAGTATAAATTCTTCTTTCGAGTACATGATAAAGACTCTTTCTAAAATTTGTACATTTTAAGACTATTATCAAGAAAATATTCTTTCTTAAAGACAACCGTTACTTACTAAAAGAAAAAAAGTAAATTGAGTAATCGCTTTTTTAAGCAGTACAATTGATATTTCCCTGTGTATGCATGTACACTCGTATGTACATACGTACGCACAAAAAATTTTTCTATGTTGTTAGAAAACTTTATTTCTATTTAAAAAAGGCGAGAAACTATCATCGCTCAGAACGGGGGCCCGGCGTTACGCGCCGCTCGTGCGTAATCATCGACGCTTGTAGAAAACAACTGCCCGCACGCCGACCGCGGGGCGGCCGCATCTCGCCGCGCGCTTGGATTTGGCGGTGGGCCGGGCCAATACGGCAATTTTTAATCATTAATAACTCATCAACTTTTGCGAAAATTGCAAAATGGTACATGACTTTTCGACTCAGTTTGGCTCGCTCTATCTAAATATAAAAAAAGTACCAAACATTGAGGAACACCCTGTATACAGGGTATAAAACTAAAGGTGTTACAAACTATTATTTCTAAAACTAAGCAAATTATGAAATTTTTGTTTCTTTAGAAATAATAGCCTGTAACATCTTTAGCTTTACAATCTGTACATACTGTTTGTAAGATATATTCTTTATAAGACTAGACATTATAGACGCGCGCGCTATTTAATTAGAAGAGGATGCGTAACACTACAAAATGCATGATATCAGTACAAAATTACCTTTTTCAAAAAAGGTAAAAAAAGGGCGCCAAGTACACGCGTGGTTGTTACCTCGAAAAAAAACCAAGTGGTAGTATCATTAATTTTAAATTCAAAAATAAATAAAATCTATTCTAACCTAGGTGGTAGTAGCTTTAATTTTTCTTAACAAAATTATTAAATTACAAAATTGTTACTTTATTCAATCCAAGTGATATCTACCTCGAAAAAACCTAAATAACAAGTGGTATCTATTTAATCGAAAAAAAACCAAGTGGTAGTATCATTAATTTTAAATTCAAAAATAAATAAAATCTATTCTAACCTAGGTGATAGTAGCTTTCATTTTTCTTAACAAAATTATTAAATTACAAAATTGTTACTTTATTCAATCCAAGTGATATCTACCTCGAAAAAACCTAAATAACAAGTGGTATCTATTTAAAAAAAAATATGTGAAATCTTTTAATACTGCGCCAATTACAAAGAGAGAATATATATATATATATATATACCTTAACAAAATTATTATTATATCACAAAATTGCGTTACCAAACTCAATCCAAGTGATACGTACCAACCTAAGTGGTAGTAGCCTTATTTCTCCTTAACAAAATTATATCACAAAATTGCGTTACCTAACTCAACCTAAGTAATGTTATTTCAAAAAAATATATGAAATCTTTAAATTACGCCAACTACAAAAAGAATATATATATTGCTTTGAAAAATAATTGTAGCGCAACTACTCTTAAAAAATAAAACAAAATTGTGTTATCTAACTCAACCCACGTGGTATGTATCTTTGTATTCCTGAGGGTCTTTCTATCAATCTAAGTGGTAGTAGTTTTAATTCTCCTTGATAAAATTATAATATTACAAAGAATCATTTTAATCACAAAGAATTAAAAAGGTAACATTATAAAATAAAAATATTTAATTAAAATAAAATAAATAAATTTTTCTTGTAAAAAACTTGGCGCTGCTTTTTTAAGGTCTATCCAGACAAATTTACATCGCGCATAAACATAAGCGTAAGAAATTGATTGGTTCATATATATGTGCAAAAGGAAATAAAGACCAATTCATCTCTTTATGCATATGCTTATGCACCTATGCAAGTTTGTCTGGATTGACCTTAAAAAAGCAGCGCCAAGTTTTTCACAAGAAAAATTTATTTATTTTATTTTAATTAAATATTTTTATTTTATAATGTTACCTTTTTAATTCTTTGTGATTAAAATGATTCTTTGTAATATTATAATTTTATCAAGGAGAATTAAAACTACTACCACTTAGATTGATAGAAAGACCCTCAGGAATACAAAGATACATACCACGTGGGTTGAGTTAGATAACACAATTTTGTTTTATTTTTTAAGAGTAGTTGCGCTACAATTATTTTTCAAAGCAATATATATATTCTTTTTGTAGTTGGCGTAATTTAAAGATTTCATATATTTTTTGAAATAACATTACTTAGGTTGAGTTAGGTAACGCAATTTTGTGATATAATTTTGTTAAGGAGAAATAAGGCTACTACCACTTAGGTTGGTACGTATCACTTGGATTGAGTTTGGTAACGCAATTTTGTGATATAATAATAATTTTGTTAAGGTATATATATATATATATATATTCTCTCTTTGTAATTGGCGCAGTATTAAAAGATTTCACATATTTTTTTTTAAATAGATACCACTTGTTATTTAGGTTTTTTCGAGGTAGATATCACTTGGATTGAATAAAGTAACAATTTTGTAATTTAATAATTTTGTTAAGAAAAATGAAAGCTACTATCACCTAGGTTAGAATAGATTTTATTTATTTTTGAATTTAAAATTAATGATACTACCACTTGGTTTTTTTTTCGATTAAATAGATACCACTTGTTATTTAGGTTTTTTCGAGGTAGATATCACTTGGATTGAATAAAGTAACAATTTTGTAATTTAATAATTTTGTTAAGAAAAATTAAAGCTACTACCACCTAGGTTAGAATAGATTTTATTTATTTTTGAATTTAAAATTAATGATACTACCACTTGGTTTTTTTTTCGAGGTAACAACCACGCGTGTACTTGGCGCCCTTTTTTTACCTTTTTTGAAAATACGTATAAACGTGTTTCCGTTTAAACGTATAATAGCGAGCCCTAGTTAAAACTGAGATGGGCCCACATAAGTGACAGCCGATTGAAAGGGCCGCGGAAAAGCGGCGGACATTGTGAGCGGCGCCGCGAGCAGGGCGGCACGAGCGACAAATCGGCGGGGCAGAAAACTGCGACCTTGGAGCGCATGCGCGGGGGCCCAGCGTGGTCCCGCCGGACCGGCCACTCGTCACTGTCGAACCAGCCGTCGTCGAGGAGGCACCCCCGGAAAAGTGTCCCGACGCAGCCGACGCAGCGGCGAGCAACAATATGTAAGATCTCCGCTCCGGTACTACCGCGGTAATTAGGGCTCGATCTCGGCCAAGACCCGATATTGATGATTGCAGATATCGATTGGATTATTGTTTGTATCGATTAGATTATCTTCTGCGTGTGGCTACCGGTTGCCGTTATTGGAAATGCCGGTTACATTTGCATTTTGGTAGAACGTGTGGTCGCGGGGTCGGCCGAGATAGAGCCCGGAAAGTATTAGGAAGCCCTCCTCGGAAGCTCTTAGGCGGTCGACAGTCAATTCGTGTTTATCGTGTATTGTTGCGTGTATCGTATGTCGTGCTTATCGGGTATTGTTGCGCGTATCGTAGGCGTTGTTGAGAAGTTATCGTGTATTGTTGCGTGTATCGTATGTCGTGCTTATCGGGTATTGTCGCGTGTATCGTATGCGTGGTTGAGAATTTGTCGGGATAAATGTTGATGCGTGTCGCGAATGGAAACGTGTCGCGGTCGGTACGTTGCGGGAGATATTGCGTGTACTCGTACAGAGCCTCGCGGATACTTTGCGTCGTTATCGTGCGGGCAAGTATCGTCGCGCTCGCTCGACGGGGAATCTCGCGGGCGTATTGAGTGAGATATTGCGTTGTATTCGTCTTATTGTGTATTATTGCGTGTTGAGGGTCTCGCGTATGTTTCGAGTCGTTATTCAGGCGGGCAAATGTCGTCGCGCTCGCTCGGGCGGGAATCTCGCGGAGGTATTGCGTTGTTGCGGCCGCGTGGAAGCCGCGGCCAACATCGTGCGTAATCTGTTGAAACGTGATGCGCGTAACCGCACCTGGCGCCCATTTAGAGTGTGAGATGCGTGATTATCGAGAGTCACGGTTTCGCGAGTAGGATGTATGACGTTCCCACAGGACTCTATCTGAAATATACTATTTTTATTTTTATTATTTCATCTGTGTTGATTGCGCCGCGCCTGCTCCCCACTTTCCTTCCGTAACCGACACCCTGAGTTAGCGTTCACGTGATATCTACATGCGTGTGGGCCGGGAACCAAGTTTTGTCGAGAAAGTAATATCGCGGACACCGCGGAGCTACCGTCTGTTTAGTAGTTCATTTGCGGCAGCGCCCCTTCGGCTAGCGAGACCGAAGGAAAACGGGTCGCAAGGTAGAGAATGCCCGGTCGCTGATACCGCCATCGCCAAAGTTACGAGGGTTCCTCTTTCCGCAGAAGTCACTCGCCCGACTTGTTTCACTCCTCGACGTCCGATGACTCTATTCGGTGTCTGAACGGTTGTAATTCCCGTCTCATCCATATTCCATATGCAGTGAGCCTGGAAATGATGAGAAACGTTATTTTCGACTAAAACTGGCAACATTTATTCATCAGTTAACACACCTGGAAATGATGTTTATCCATCAGAGATCTTAGCAGCGCAAAGAACCTTTCTACATTTGTTCGATTGAAACTGGTGGCACGTGCTAAACTTGTCGCTTCTGGTTTGCGTATTGATAATATTGGATGTGATCGTTGGGAAAGCTGCTTAGCCAATCTTCACCGGCCGGCTTCCCACGATGCTGGTACCTTGAGATTCAATTTTTTGGCTAAATCAAAGGCTAAACCACGGGTTTCCTTCGCAGATAGCCCAAAGTACATCGTTGCAATGTACTAAGTATTCCACCAAAGTCTTTTCAGTTTCAGAGTCCATAACCTACATTTGAAATTAAGACGTTGCATGAATATAAACTTTGCTGAGCAGAGTGCATGCTTTTAAAAATTAATAATCGTTAAGTACTCACCGAGATATGTCCTTTATGTAGTACGACCACGTTATCCAAGTTTTTTATCTCATCGTTGTTCTTCTTTAACCAGTCGTTCAACGTGGATCTCCGGACAGCGAATTGTTTTGCGGCTGCGGAAACGCTCATTTTATCTTTTCTCACCGCAAGAACTGCCTTCTTGAGTTGCTCCTTGTCGACGGGAGTCCTTTTGCGACGATACGTGCGTACCATTTCCCTCCTATACAAACTGACGCACGTGCAAGGGAAGACAGAATCACGCCGCTCGAGGGAAACCTAACCTGAAATCGCCGTGAGCTGAAGTCGTGCGCCCGGCGCGCCACAGTGACGAGACTAGCGGACCAGCCCCAGGTGCTTACTAGCGGATAAGCCCCAAACATAAGTTTCAGGTTTGATCGCCCACGAAATATTAGACATTAACGATAATGAAAAAACTAAGGCTCTATAAAAGTGAGTATTCTCGTCCGCCATTTTCGATCCAATCATATGTGAAAACATAACCTTTCAAGGAACCTTTTCGTAAACGTCAATACGCTTTTCGGTCTCGCGATTAATGTAAAAATTTAGCTGAAATATCGATTCTGTTAAACTGAAAATAAGTATTAATTGATTCTTAATTGATTAGACGTGTGTTCTTAAACGCGCGACAGTATAATTAGTTTTATAAGTGTCGTATTTTTCGTAAATCGACACATCGTGACTCCGTTTCATTGTACGTATTTGAAGCAGTAATTTCAAGGGCAGGAGATATATTATTTAAATAATACTCATCGCGAAAAATTGTTTTCATGTTGCAGTTTTGTCATATTTTGACATATTTGTGTTTTTAGATTAAGGGTGCATTCGGGGAGCTCGCTACCGCGCTACCAACGCTAACGCTATTAACTCCGTTCATGGAGCCATGATAGCGCTAGCGAATGCGAGCTCCATGAACAGCAGTAGCGTACTAGCGTAGCGTTTCGTAGACCCCTGCGCCGCCAAATTTAAAAAGCTGAGTTAATAGATGCTGTTGTATCAATTACTTCTTTAATATTTTTAGGGCAGAAGTTGAGAGTAGTATGTGTGTAAATGAATATGATTCATTCGTAGTAAAACAACTTAAAGAAACTATTTTACAAAATATAAAAAAGCGATTTTAAATTTATGAAACTCATGTTTGCGGAGCACTTCTGGATCCGACTCTTTAAAGTGTTAGAGGTGTTGCTGAATATCTCGCAGACAAGCAGCAATCTCCTAAGGAATTTTTAATATATATGATCCACAAAATGATTATTTTTATATTTTATTTATTAACATTAGTGCCCATCTACAATAGGTGTTTTAAGCCCTAAGCCTTAAGAATTTGTTCAATCACAATTGAATTTGAAGAGAATAATTGACTGTGATTGGTCAATCCCTTAAGAAAAAATGCAGTCAAAACTGATAAAAAAACTGGGCACTAACTGGTGGATAACTGATTATTGTAACTGATGACAGCACAATCAGTATATTGAAACAAGTTACTGATAAAAGGAACAGTTGTACCAGTTACTGTTAAAAGAACTGGTCAATATTGGTCCAGTTTTATTCAGTTTTATATTGATCAGTAACTGATAGAACTTCCATGTTGTTCGGTTGATCAATTGAATCAATTGAACTTTCACCAGTTCTATAAACTTGCCTGAAGAACATAATCAGTATCTGACAAACCGTTAAAAAAAACTGAGGACCAGTCATTAGTTACTGATGGCAACACTCAGTGTCTAACCAGTTTTTTAGATTAATATAGAAACTGATTATTAAAACTGGGCGTCAACTGAAGAACATAATCAGCATCTGACAAACCGTTAAAAAAACTGAGGACCAGTCATCAGTTACTAATGGCAACACTCAGTGTCTAACCAGTTTTTAGAGTAATGTAGAAACTGATTATTAAAACTGGGTGTCAACTGAAGAATATAATCAGTATCTGACAAACCGTTAAAAAAAACTGAGGTCCAGTCATCAGTTACTGATGACAACACTCAGTGTCTAACCAGTATTGTAGAAACTGATTATTAAAACTGGACGTCAACTGAAAAGCATTACCAGTAACTGACTCTCGTATTCAGTCACTGATAGAACATCACAAGTTACTGATTCAACTTCATCAGTTACTGGTGCAACTGCTCAGTTCTTTTTCTTAAGGGATTTTTAGGGCTTATAGGGCTTAAAGCACCTATTGTAGATGGGCACTTAAGCGACGTTTTAGATTAGATCATATTTTAACAAATATTTTTGTTCTAGTAAAACTTATTGTCCAATTGAGTGACATTGTTTTTATATAAAATGAGAAATATAATTAAATATATTTTTTAATAATATATATCCATATTCGGTTCCATTTGATTATATGCTATGTAAAATTAATTTATACTTTTAATACAATGAAAAAATTAGTGTATATGAATTTTGTCCATTAAGCTATATATAACTTTTATTACAGTTTTTATAAACTATATATCTAAGCAATACCTAGTCTAGTCTCTAGGTAATTTACAGTATCTAGATTTACAAAATCTAGGCTTAATATTGTAATTAAGCCTAGTATATATAAGTCTTACATAGTTTATATTTGCAACAGCTTCTATATTAATCACCAAATATAAGATTATTATTTTTATGATATATATAAGTTATAAATTCTTATTCGTTTAGTTTTACTTTTTCATAATAGGTATCTAATAAAGAAGCAGATTATCCTAATAAGTCATGTGAGCTTCTTGGAGTTAAAAAATTACGATTGGAGTTGGCTGCGAAACATACATAGCATTATTCCTCCTGAAGATCCTATTCTTGTCGAAGTTAAAAAGTATTTACATATGTCAGAATCTATTATCGAAGATCCTCTACAATGGTGGAATAAAATGAAGTTGTCACTGCAGAATTTGTACAAATTGGTATGCTGCATTTATGCCATACCGATTACAAGTTCAGCATCTTAATGCGCGTTTTCTTCTGCAGGTTTGCTTATCACAGCAAAACGTTCTTCGTTAACACCATCAAAATCTAATAAAATATTATTTATTTACGGTAATTTCAAATTAATATAAAAGATATGTATTTAAAGTCAGTAAAATAAGTTTTACATTAAGTATATTATTCATATTATTTATACAACTTAATATGTGAAGAAATATTTAATAAGTAAGAGAGAAAGAAGTCTGATATCTGATGGTTATACAATTGAATTATATTTTATTTTTGTTACGTATGATGGTCAGGAATAACATTTTAAGATAAATTTTATTTTCTTTTGTGAAAGAAAAGACATCCCGAGAAAAAATGATTAGATATAATCACATATGATTATATAAAATCGACATTAGATATAATTAGATATAAAAAATGGCCCGATATAATTGTATATAATTGTATATAATTATATATAACCACATATAATTATATAACCATATATGGTTATATATAATTGTATGTGGTTATATGTAATTATATACAATTATATCGGGCCATTTTTTATATCTAATTATATCTAATTTCGATTTTATATATAATCAGATGTGATTATATCTAACATAATAAATATTTTATATATATTAAAAAAGAATTTTGTTAACTTCGATTAAGGAATAAAACATTGATAAATTTAGTGTATATTTTTTCAAAAGCTAGAATCAAAAGTGAAATGATTTACATATAACTTGGCGCTGCTTGGCGTGAGATACTGCCGTGTCTCTTGATATCATTCTTATACCATTGTTTGTCAAATTTTAAATACGAGAAATAAATCCTATCGGATGCCATCTATCGGATAATCCGAATTTAAGTTTATATATGGTTATATATAATCATATATATTCTACATGGATAAATGCTTAATTCTTATATATATACTTTATATATAAATTATATGAACTTATATATAATCATGTCAAAATGTATGTGAAACTTTTTATATAATATATATATTCGATAGGATTCGTTTCTCGTATTTAAAATTTGACGGACAGTGGTATAAAAACGGTATCAAGAGACATGGCACTGTCTCATGTCAAGCAGTGCCAAGTTGTAATATATGGAATAAATTATTTTACTTTTGATTCTATAGCCTTTGAAAAAATATACATCTTAATTTATCAATGCTTTATTATCGAAGTTAACAGTTCTTTTCCAATATATATTGACTATATATGGTCATATATGATTATATATGATTATATATAATTATATATAATCATATAGAGACAAAATTCATATATAATTGCATTATATATAATCATATATATTTATATATAATTATATATAATTTTCTTTTCCCGGGCAAGTTCCATACGCACACATGACCTGCAATATTATTTTATAATACTGAATTATATAATATTATGTAACGAATTTTTGAATTTAATATCTATAATATATATAAAAACGATTCAAATAAATTTTTAAATTTAGGATTAAATATCTGCAGCATATATGATGACTTGCGAATCTATATCTATACAGATATAGTGCTATATCTGGTTGTACATAGGACAAGATTAGTCACATTAATATATCTGGCTATATATGACTTCATATATAGTTGTATATAATGCTATATCTAGTTATATGTAGGGTGCACTACTCATATATCATTATATATCATTATATCTGGCTTCACATACATTTATATACGATTAGATATGGTGCTATATCTGGTTGTATATAGCGCCAAATTAGTCACATTAATATATCTGGCTATATATGACTGCATATATAGTTGTATATAATGCTATATCTAGTTATATGTAGGGTGCACTACTCATATATCATTTTATCTGGCTTCACATACATTTATATACGATTAGATATGGTGCTATATCTGGTTGTACATAGGACAAGATTAGTCATATTAATATGTATGTAAATTTATTGCCTTCCCCGCAGGGTTTACAAGGCGTTTTTGAGAGGAACGTTCCCAAACCTCGTACAACACACAGTACCCTTACCCTGGTCTCTTACGACCTCACAATTATTAATTTCCCCTCCCCCCCTCGCATCCTGCCCTCTCCTTTTCCTCTTCCTCAGCATCCTCCGCGACTTCTTCTGCTACCTCCCTCCTTCCTTTGCGTCTCCCTTCCGCTCTCTATTTTGCCCATTCCCTCTTCCTCTTGCCTTTTTCCTCCTCATCCGAAACCATGAGGAGCTTCTCTTCCATTCCTCTAGAAATCTCCTCCTCCTCGGATCTCGTTTCGCTCCTGGCATCCTCCCTACTCCTTTCTAACCTCTTCCCTTTCTCTTCTCTCTCTCTATCCCTCCTCTCCACCGATTTATCTTCATCTAACTTCACCCCCATACTGCTCCCTGCTCTCCTCCTTGCTTCCAGGACTCGCCGCTTCTCCTCCTCGCCCCCCAGTCTCACTAAGAACGTCAGCCACGCACCTCTTTGTCCGATCAGCCTTACTTCCCTTACCTCCACTCTCACCTTTAGTCCTTCTGTGAACAATTCCTTAACCTTCTCCCAATTCGATTCTTTTCCTTCCCATTTCTCTTTCTCTATCCTTAGAATCACATTTCTCTTCCTCAGCTCTTCCTCGTTTTCACCCCCCACCCCCCACCATTTCTTCTTCTCAGGTCTCCTTTCCTCGTACTCTTCCCTCTTCCTTTTACCTCCATTCTGCTCCATTCTTTCCACCTTCCTTTTCAATCTCCTTACTTCCTCCTCCAGCTCCTCCATCCTCTCCTCCTTCCTTTTATTGTCCTCCTTCCCCTCCTTCAGCATCCTCCTCACTTTCTCCTCCATCATCCTCTCTACCGCGTCCACTAAAGCTCTTCCTTTTTCTTCCATCCTGAGACAACTGAAAATGCACTTATATTAACCACCTCTCTTTTGCTCCGCTCTCTCTCTCTCCTTCCTCTCCTCCTCTGACCTATCGCCCTTCTCTCTTTCACCTCCACCTTACCTTCGCTCCTTCCGCCTCCAATTCTTTCTCTGGCAACCGCTTACTCTTTTCCACCACTCGCACTCGTCTCCTCGGTCCGCCTTCTCTACTGCCGCCACGTGTTTACCTTACCTGTTCACCTCGCTCCGTTGTCCCCTCCCTTCGCTCTCTCGATCTCGCCGCTTGTCCTTGCCACCCGTTGCAGTGCCGCGTGTTGCGAATCCGCCTTAACTGTCGTGCCGCTCTCGCCTCTCGTGCCATCTGCTTCCTCTCCCGTGTTCCCGTCGACCTAACCTCATTCTCCGGCCTCCTCATCTCTGACCAATTTCTGCCGTCTCCTCTTCCTATTCACCTCACCTCCATTTGCTCCACCTCCTCTCTGCTTCCTTCACCCCTATCGCTCTTCCTCCGCCTTCCCTCCTCTCCGTGTCACCCTTTTCCGTAACTCTTCTTCGCTCTCTCTCTGTACTGCCTGTTCCCCCGCCGAGGGCTACGGGGGACCTCCGATTAGTCATATTAATATATCCGGCTATATATGACTGCATATATAGTTGTATATAATACTATATCTAGTTATATGTCGGGTGCAGTACTCACATATCAACATATCTGGCTTCACATACATTTATATACGATTAGATATGGTGCTATATCTGGTTGTATATAGCGCCAGATTAGTCATATTAATATATCTGGCAATATATGACTGCATATATAGTTGTATATAATACTATATCTAATTATATGTAGAGTGCACTACTCACATATCATTATATCTGGCTTCACATAAAATTATATACATTTATATACAAGTAGATATGGTGCTATATCTGGTTGTATATGGGACCACTGATTGCACATGTGGCCATGTATAATTAGATATGACCCCATATAAAAACATATATAATTATATATAATTATATATATACCAGATATAATTATATATGATTATATCTAATCATTTTTTCCCGGACTTAGATTCAACGAATTGTCCAATTTCGTTTAAAGGATTCAGATTCAAAGGACTGTAAATATTATAACCAGATAAATAACTTTGTTTCATCGTACAATTGATTCATTATACAACAGATTGTAATATATTACAATATATATACATATATATATATATATATATATATATATATATGTATATATATTGTAGCTACATTGTATTTTTAAGGACTGTGATTTTAATTCATTCAGTTATGTGATAATATTTAATTCATTTACTCGATTATGTAGCTCTACTAAATTACAGTCCTTTGAATCTGAATCCTTTAAACGAAATTGGACAATTCGTTGAATCTAAGTTTATCAGATTTTATCTTTCTTCCTATTTTTATCCGACACTGTATATTTGTCAAAACTTTTCGTTGGATCAAAAGGTTCCCATCTACTCGCTGGAAAAATGTGTTTGTTCCTCTCGTACCATGATCTAATGAGAAATAACATAAAAGAAAATTATACAAAGTATTCTTTTAATGATAAATACCTAAGTAAAATTTTTCCGGCATGTGATTCCTCGGTTTCGACTAGGGCTCGCTATTATACGTTTAAACGGAAACACGTTTATACGTATAATTAGCATATCCGTTTATTGGAAACGTTTTTCCGAATACACGTGTTTTAAGTCTAGGGCCTGATAAACGTTTAAACGTTTAAACGTTTACACGTATATTTATAGCATATCCGTTTACTAAAAACGTTTTTCCGAATATTTTCACGTTTTTCTATAAACGTTTATTATCCCTTTCTTAAGTGTTTTATTTTTGAATGTACTTTATTAATAAAATATTTATTACAAATATAGTCAGA
Source organism: Temnothorax nylanderi (assembly GCF_030848795.1). Lineage (NCBI taxonomy): Eukaryota > Metazoa > Arthropoda > Insecta > Hymenoptera > Formicidae > Temnothorax > Temnothorax nylanderi. The sequence goes on from NW_027249420.1 coordinate 133,536, forward strand.
GTTGGGAAGTAATGTATTATTTGTAATATCGTTACCGTTACTTTCTTTCCGGTGACGTCGTCACATTTTTACAGTAACGGAAACGAATTCGTTACTTTCATCGTTACTTTAGTCATTTTTATTCAATAAATCAGAAGTAATTAGATTTGTTCGCGCTGCTTGCACTTCTTGGACTTGGAACAAAACGAATACGCATTCGGATGCTGGTATAAAAGCAAGAATGAATCACAATTAGTGATTGTTTTTAGATTATTGTTATTACATATTGTTGTTAATATGACGCACTGTTAAACAAAAACGGTATAAAAAAGTATTCTTTTGTTCAGATTTGGATGCAATTTTGACTTAAAATGAAATAAAGCATATAAATAATAGTTAATTTTGTAAAACACTCTCTTCTACTCATAAATGAATGTACTTACTAAATATACGAGTAAATGAGTTTTTGTTTAAATAATAGCGAGTCCTAATTTTGACGCGGGGGAGGGGGGGGGGGAGCAAATAGGGGCAGACAAAAGCACGAGGGAACGACACAGTTCAACAAGTTTTTGTTACGCGTGCTCGCATCATCGACGACATCTGCGAGTGAGAGCAAGCGCATGCACGCACGTTCGTACGTACGCATGCACGCACGCACGAAATAACAATGTATAATTTTCTCAGTGATGATTACTAAACGTTTACTAAGCGTTTACTAAGCGTTTACTAAGCGTTTATTAAATGTTTACTAAACGTTTACTAAACGTTTACTAAACGTTTACTAAACGTTTAAACGTAAACGTTTTTCTGGAAGAAAATGTAAACGGATAAACGTTTCACGTTTAAACGTTTATTCGAAAAACGGAATAAAATCAGAGCCCTAGTTTTAACCAGGCTGGCCAGGTCATGGCTATGCTGTTGAGCGCCCTTGGTACCGTCGGAGGAGGCGTCTGGGGTCGTCCACCCGCGCTGCATCGCGGTGTTGCACCCCTCATTGTGCTGCGGCGGGGCCAAGGAGTGCCGTGCGAGACCTTCCATGCGCTACCGCGGCGGCGGGCCCCGGTGACCCGCCCGTCGGTCAACCACTCCGTCCAGCGTCCCCCAAGCGTCCTTCCTTCCCTGGTTGCGACACAGGTCGTTACATTTTCGTGGCATCTCCAATCGCACGCTCCGGCACCTACGAAATCTAACTTACAAGTAATTAACGCAAATAGCCCTTCCCCACTCACGTCGAGGCGCCATCCCCGACCTTCCCCTCGGCCGAGCTACTGTCTGGGCGGTAGATGCGACATTGTCACGTCACAACCTCCATTTTTTATTTTTCCTCGTAAAAATTTCAAGGAACATTTCCTTAACGGCGGACCACCAGGCTGCACAGGTGTAGCGAATTCAAGTGGCTGGATGAATGCGGAGCATTTTGTCCAGTTTTTAGAGTTCTTCCAGTCCCATGTGCGTGCTTCCGTCGACGCCCCAGCTTTACTGATACTCGACAATCACGAATCACATTTGTCCATCGCTGGTCTCGAATTTTGCAAAGCGAATAGAATCATTCTCCTATCATTACCGCCGCATTGCTCGCACAAAATGCAACCGCTGGATCGCACCGTCTTTGGCCCGTTAAAGAAAAGTGTACACGCACAGTGTGATAACTGGATGTCGTCGCATCCTGGTAGAACAATGACGATCCCGCGGAAAACAGTTAAATATGAACTTTATATGGACCTTAATAAAATCTCCATTTAAATTTTATTTGATTTAAATTAATGCTGAATAACTGCATTAATATGGCTTATATTTGTTCTATATATAAAACTTAATTAAGAATATAAGAAGAAATGCCGATATACATTTCGATTAAAAATCTCGAACATATGAATACATGTCGTATATTCTTAATCGACGTGTATACTCGTACGTATGTTTCGTAGTATACAAAGTATATATACGTACTTCTTACAGTATCATTTCATCATCAAAATATTCGTATTTAATTTGGCTTAATAAGGATTTAATTAGCTAATATATTCAATTTAAATATTAATCTTATTGAAACCATATATGAAATTAATAAGTTGTACATTTTATTCAAATTTCATTAAATTCAAATAAAACTTTTATATGTTCTTAATATGTTGAATTCAAATAAGACCTTTATATGTTCTTAATAAGTTCTAAATCTAATTTAAATTTAATTAAATTCAAATAAGACCTTTATACGTTCTTAATGAGGCTTTTAAGGCACAGCGCGCGCGCACCTGGGGCTGGATCCTTGAATTTATTCGCAAGAAAAACGTATGCGGAAATTCTGCTCTTATAAAAAAGTTGCAAGTTGATTAACTAAAAGCCATGCGATCAACTTGCAACTTTTCTGTAAGAGTAGAATTTGCGCATACCTTTCTCTTGCGAATAAATTCAAAAATCCAGCCCCTGTTGTAGCTTGCCGAAATTTTGCGGTTTCAATCAACAGGCAATGTTTTTCAAACGTTTTGTAATATGTGTTTAAAACTGATTTTCAAATATTTTTCAAACGTTTAAAAAATATTGTCTGCTAATTAGGATAATAATGGGATTAGAGAATATGGTATCAACAGAGAATGAGTTATAAGATAAAAAAAAAACGTTTATGAATTACAATTATTGTGTTTATATTGGTTTGCTTTAAATCCAGTGGTACAAAAAGAAGATAAGTAAACTTCTGATAAAATTAACGAAATGCGCAACACTTGCGCAGTAATCGAATACATAAAAACAAATATTAATCGCTAGCAACAAAAAGATTGATGCAGTTGCACAAAATATTAATCACCATAAAAACCAAGAATACAATTTGCTAGCTCAAAAGAATAAAAATAGAGACATTTTTTATATACTTAATCAAACTGAACCCTTATGGAAAAATACACTCAACTTTTGGTGTTAACCGTTAAAAAAACACCATAGAAAAACTCTTAAAGTTGGGTGTGATTTCGGACCAATTGAAGGTTAACCATCATTTGAAGGTTAATCTTCAATTGGCGGTCCGAAATCACACCCAACTTTAAGAGTTTTTCTTCGGATGATGGTTAACCTTCAAGTGATAGTTAACCTTCAATCAATGATTAATTCTTAAAAAATGACGGTATAAACCCTAAAAATATGAACCCTCAAATGAAAGTAACAAATATGGCGTTCCAATGAGAATCTCTTAAGGAGGGTGGTTAGTCAAATCAATTTGATAAGAATTAGTTCAATGGAGAATATTCGTCTATGGGAATCTGTCGTCCATATATGCCAAAGTTGAAGATAATCGTCTGCATGGTTGTCGAGTAATTAATTATTGAAGTTATACTCTTGTCTCTCTCTTATACACGGGCGACACAGCAAAAATGTTACCTAACCTGTAATGTAACTCTCGAAAGCATATTAAAAATGATAAGAATTTAGTGAAAATAGGTGCAAATAACTCTTTACATATTTAGGAAAAACTTTCTCGAAGACTGAAATGATTCGTCTTTATAGTTATCAAGAAATTGTAAAAATAAAAAAAACAGGACCACATTTATTATTTCCACATTTCAATGTGGATAATAACGTATTTGGGTTTCAATTGTACAAACAACTCTTTTTAAACCTTAAGAAACAGCAATTAAATGCATTCCACATATTTATTTGCTAAAATTCGTTTATTTCACGCGACGAAAATCTAACCTATATGCTTTCCCCCTGCCGCGCCGCCTGCCTCGCACCGAGAACTAACCAACCTCCTTAAGGACTCCGCTCGCTGAACCGGATTCCTCGCCTCGATCCTCCCTCTCGGACGCTAGCTGCCGCAGCTCTCCCTTTCCTGGCGGTGAGCTCTCCCTGGTGATCCGACTCTCGCTCGGTTAGTCTCCAGAACACGCGCCGCAACGATCAATCCGTCAAGAAAGAAATAACGGACTCGACACGTTCGAAGAAACGCAAGCAAGTGCGGCCATGACACCTAACGAGTGAGGAAGGAGGCGGGGGCTCTTTGAGAGTGGCGACTCGCGCGTCGCGCCATCTAATGTGAAACGATCGGGCGTTGTAAAACGCGAAAAGAATTCGAGCGCAATATCTGAACAAATTATTTAATTTTTAATAAGTCCAATTATTAATATTTATTTTCATAATTGAACTTATTTTTTATTTTGATAAATGTAAATACAAATATCTTATTGTATTAATATTTAATATTAATAATTTAATTAGTTGCTTAATTTAACTTCTTGTTTAATAAATGAGCGGATGTAGTACTGAAAATGTACCTATTATATAATATTTTAATTTTCAAAATTGTCAAATTACAAACAGGAATTTTGTTGTGACTTTTACAGTTATAAAGTAACTATTTAATGGAAATGGAAGCCTAAAAAAATTAATATTGTAACGCAATTATTATAATGCTCAAATTATAAAATATTTACATTATCCATGTCTGCCAATACAATATAATTTTTTATTCATATTGCATTCTATATAATGGCAATGTTATTATATATTTGACAGGCAAATCAAAATAGCTTTGAATCGATATCGAAATGATGAAATATCCATCCCGCGGAAAAGAGTTAAATATGTTTTAAATATGGTTTATATTAGTCATTTATATGAACGAAATTAAACTCAAATAAAAACCAAATATTGAATATAAAAGTAATTAAATTTAAATATGTTCCAAATTTGGATCGAAATTAAATTTAAATAAGATCTTGCTATCGGATTTAACTTGTCCAGGCGCATATATGGATCATATTAATATTTAAGAGAAGATATCCTATCTCCTAAATATATCTTCGGGATATCTTCTGGACGTCTTTTTGATATGCATGCTATGTGGGAAGCCAATAACCTACATAACTAAAACTGAAATTATAAAATATATGTACGATGTAGACAGTATAAAATAATTAACATAATTAAACATGCAGATTTGTGGTTGATAATGACAAAATTCAATAATAAACCTATAACCTAACAGACTACAACGCAAGACTAACATAACTCGCAGGTTTATTAAAATCTTATGAATCACAATTTTTGATTAAATATGAATATATGATGGGTCAATGGGAACACTTTCAATTAAATAAAAATTTAATTTGGGTGTTAATTAAAATTTTATTTGTTTTAAATACAAATAAAATTTGAACTCAGGATGGTTAGATGCTTATTAAATATTAATATGATCCATATATGCGCCTGGACAAGTTAAATCCAATAGCAAGATCTTATTTAAATTTAATTTCGATCCAAATTTGGAACATATTTAAATTTAATTACTTTTATATTCAATATTTGGTTTTTATTTGAGTTTAATTTCGTTCATATAAATGACTAATATAAACCATATTTAAAACATATTTAACTCTTTTCCGCGGGATGGATATTTCATCATTTCGATATCGATTCAAAGCTATTTTGATTTGCCTGTCAAATATATAATAACATTGCCATTATATAGAATGCAATATGAATAAAAAATTATATTGTATTGGCAGACATGGATAATGTAAATATTTTATAATTTGAGCATTATAATAATTGCGTTACAATATTAATTTTTTTAGGCTTCCATTTCCATTAAATAGTTACTTTATAACTGTAAAAGTCACAACAAAATTCCTGTTTGTAATTTGACAATTTTGAAAATTAAAATATTATATAATAGGTACATTTTCAGTACTACATCCGCTCATTTATTAAACAAGAAGTTAAATTAAGCAACTAATTAAATTATTAATATTAAATATTAATACAATAAGATATTTGTATTTACATTTATCAAAATAAAAAATAAGTTCAATTATGAAAATAAATATTAATAATTGAACTTATTAAAAATTAAATAATTTGTTCAGATATTGCGCTCGAATTCTTTTCGCGTTTTACAACGCCCGATCGTTTCACATTAGATGGCGCGACGCGCGAGTCGCCACTCTCAAAGAGCCCCCGCCTCCTTCCTCACTCGTTAGGTGTCATGGCCGCACTTGCTTGCGTTTCTTCGAACGTGTCGAGTCCGTTATTTCTTTCTTGACGGATTGATCGTTGCGGCGCGTGTTCTGGAGACTAACCGAGCGAGAGTCGGATCACCAGGGAGAGGTCACCGCCAGGAAAGGGAGAGCTGCGGCAGCTAGCGTCCGAGAGAGAGGATCGATGCGAGGAATCCGGTTCAGCGAGCGGAGTCCTTAAGGAGGTTGGTTAGTTCTCGGTGCGAGGCAGGCGGCGCGGCAGGGGGAAAGCATATAGGTTAGATTTTCGTCGCGTGAAATAAACGAATTTTAGCAAATAAATATGTGGAATGCATTTAATTGCTGTTTCTTAAGGTTTAAAAAGAGTTGTTTGTACAATTGAAACCCAAATACGTTATTATCCACATTGAAATGTGGAAATAATAAATGTGGTCCTGTTTTTTTTATTTTTACAATTTCTTGATAACTATAAAGACGAATCATTTCAGTCTTCGAGAAAGTTTTTCCTAAATATGTAAAGAGTTATTTGCACCTATTTTCACTAAATTCTTATCATTTTTAATATGCTTTCGAGAGTTACATTACAGGTTAGGTAACATTTTTGCTGTGTCGCCCGTGTATAAGAGAGAGACAAGAGTATAACTTCAATAATTAATTACTCGACAACCATGCAGACGATTATCTTCAACTTTGGCATATATGGACGACAGATTCCCATAGACGAATATTCTCCATTGAACTAATTCTTATCAAATTGATTTGACTAACCACCCTCCTTAAGAGATTCTCATTGGAACGCCATATTTGTTACTTTCATTTGAGGGTTCATATTTTTAGGGTTTATACCGTCATTTTTTAAGAATTAATCATTGATTGAAGGTTAACTATCACTTGAAGGTTAACCATCATCCGAAGAAAAACTCTTAAAGTTGGGTGTGATTTCGGACCGCCAATTGAAGATTAACCTTCAAATGATGGTTAACCTTCAATTGGTCCGAAATCACACCCAACTTTAAGAGTTTTTCTATGGTGTTTTTTTAACGGTTAACACCAAAAGTTGAGTGTATTTTTCCATAAGGGTTCAGTTTGATTAAGTATATAAAAAATGTCTCTATTTTTATTCTTTTGAGCTAGCAAATTGTATTCTTGGTTTTTATGGTGATTAATATTTTGTGCAACTGCATCAATCTTTTTGTTGCTAGCGATTAATATTTGTTTTTATGTATTCGATTACTGCGCAAGTGTTGCGCATTTCGTTAATTTTATCAGAAGTTTACTTATCTTCTTTTTGTACCACTGGATTTAAAGCAAACCAATATAAACACAATAATTGTAATTCATAAACGTTTTTTTTTTATCTTATAACTCATTCTCTGTTGATACCATATTCTCTAATCCCATTATTATCCTAATTAGCAGACAATATTTTTTAAACGTTTGAAAAATATTTGAAAATCAGTTTTAAACACATATTACAAAACGTTTGAAAAACATTGCCTGTTGATTGAAACCGCAAAATTTCGGCAAGCTACAACAGGGGCTGGATTTTTGAATTTATTCGCAAGAGAAAGGTATGCGCAAATTCTACTCTTACAGAAAAGTTGCAAGTTGATCGCATGGCTTTTAGTTAATCAACTTGCAACTTTTTTATAAGAGCAGAATTTCCGCATACGTTTTTCTTGCGAATAAATTCAAGGATCCAGCCCCAGGTGCGCGCGCGCTGTGCCTTAAAAGCCTCATTAAGAACGTATAAAGGTCTTATTTGAATTTAATTAAATTTAAATTAGATTTAGAACTTATTAAGAACATATAAAGGTCTTATTTGAATTCAACATATTAAGAACATATAAAAGTTTTATTTGAATTTAATGAAATTTGAATAAAATGTACAACTTATTAATTTCATATATGGTTTCAATAAGATTAATATTTAAATTGAATATATTAGCTAATTAAATCCTTATTAAGCCAAATTAAATACGAATATTTTGATGATGAAATGATACTGTAAGAAGTACGTATATATACTTTGTATACTACGAAACATACGTACGAGTATACACGTCGATTAAGAATATACGACATGTATTCATATGTTCGAGATTTTTAATCGAAATGTATATCGACATTTCTTCTTATATTCTTAATTAAGTTTTATATATAGAACAAATATGAGCCATATTAATGCAGTTATTCAGCATTAATTTAAATCAAATAAAATTTAAATGGAGATTTTATTAAGGTCCATATAAAGTTCATATTTAACTGTTTTCCGCGGGTATGTCTTAACAGAAAATACATAATTTGCCTGTTTTTCGATACATATATATTTAAAATGATTAAAAACCCACATATCATGCATATCAAAAAGACGTCCCGAATATATCCCGAGAAGATATCCTATCTCCTAAATATATCTTCGGGATATCTTCTGGACGTCTTTTTGATATGCATGCTATGTGGGAAGCCAATGACCTACATAACTAAAACTGAAATTATAAAATATATGTACGATGTAGACAGTATAAAATAATTAACATAATTAAACATGCAGATTTGTGGTTGATAATGACAAAATTCAATAATAAACCTATAACCTAACAGACTACAACGCAAGACTAACATAACTCGCAGGTTTATTAAAATCTTATGAATCACAATTTTTGATTAAATATGAATATATGATGGGTCAATGGGAACACTTTCAATTAAATAAAAATTTAATTTGGGTGTTAATTAAAATTTTATTTGTTTCAAATACAAATAAAATTTGAACTCAGGATGGTTAGATGCTTATTAAATATTAATATGATCCATATATGCGCCTGGACAAGTTAAATCCAATAGCAAGATCTTATTTAAATTTAATTTCGATCCAAATTTGGAACATATTTAAATTTAATTACTTTTATATTCAATATTTGGTTTTTATTTGAGTTTAATTTCGTTCATATAAATAACTAATATAAACCATATTTAAAACATATTTAACTCTTTTCCGCGGGATATACGATATCCCCGGAATCGTGGCTAAGTCACTGCCACTTGCCGTAACGTATCAAAATATTGTGTTCGTGTTTGAATGCACTGGAATTTCTCCATTCAACCCGGACATTTTCCAGGAATACAAATTTTTGCCGAGCAGTGTTACGGATAGGGAGATGCCTTCTACTTCTGCTCATCCCGAAGAAGTCAACCTCAACGCAGCCGACCCGGACACAACCAATTCGTAGACAATTGAACCCGACACAGCCGACCAGAACGAATTCGATCCCTCGGCTTCTTCCATGTGTCGTCCTGGTGATACACAGAACTTGAGCGCGACGCTTCAAAGTATTCAAGCGTTTCCTAAATCCGCTCCGAGGCAACAGACTCGTAAAGGACGAAAACGAAGAAAGAGCGCCGTTCTTACTGACTCGCCTGAAATGATGGAATTGGCGGCTGAGCCGGCGGAGTCCATGCGGAAAAAAAAAGGAAAACCTGCTACGAGAAAGACGTCAAAATCTACACCTGCCACTGCGCCGAGAAAGAGAGGCCGGCCCAAAAAAAATGCCACACAAACAGAACCGCAGCCTTCGACGAGCAGTGGGTGTAAATCGAAATCAAAGAAGCAGCAGCGGTCGGATTCTGACGAAGACTTGGATAATACGTGCTGCGTGTGCTCAAAGAAGTTGACAATCAGAGCATATGGGAAACAGTGCATTGCGTGCAAGCGTAGGGCACACAACACATGCGTGCGCTTGTCAGGATCTGTATTCACGTGCCTTAATTGTTTTATGGAATAGGTAAAACAATCATTTTTTAATGTTTCGCATAAAAATTTGAAATAAATTTTTATTTTCTCTTAAAAAACAATTATTAAAATGTATTCTATCATTTTTCAGGATTAGATGTACGTATATGTATTGAAAATGCAGTGTAACGGATTAACCCCGGGGGGGTGGCGGTTCAACCCCGGCATTTTGGAGATTTTAATTTTTGCACCGTTGTCGTTTTTGCTCTATACCGGTTAAACAAAGCGACGTAGATAAAAATTTCCTGTATAAATTTTGTAGCTAAAGGTTCACTCTTTACAGTGGTATACCACCTTTAACTACAATTATTTATTTTGTTGTTAAAAATCAGCACCGAAAAAAAACTAACGGTCTAGCCCCGGTCTCCCCTATATTAGAAGAATCCAAAATCACACACGTATGCATATGCTGTCTTGTAAATGTCTTGTAAATTGCTGTCTTGTAAAAGCTGAAGAGAACGAGAAACATTAAAATTTAAACATTAATACTAAGATTTTTGATTGAATAAAAAAACAATAAACATAATTTAGGAAAGAATGCGACAGAAGTAAAAAAGCAGCGCCAAGTTTTTTTACAAGCAAAATTTATTTATTTTGTTTTAATTAAATATTTTTATTTTGTACTGTTACTTTTTTAATTCTTTGTAATTAAAATGATTCTTTGTAATATTAAAAATTTGTTAAAGAGAATTAAGAAGCTATTACCACTTGGGTTGGAATAGGAAGACCCTTGAATAGGAACACAAAGATACCACTTGGGTTTTATTTTTTTAAAGTAGTTGCACAACAATTATCTTTCAAAGCAATATACATATTCTCTTTGCAATTGGCGCAATTTAATTTAAAGATTTCATATCTTTTTTGAAATACATGTCACTTGAGTTAAGTTAGGTAATATAATTTTATGAAGGAGAAATTAAAAATTTTACATCTTTTTTTGAAATACATGTCACTTGAGTTAAGTTAGGTAATATAATTTTGTGAAGAAGAAATAAAGCTACCACTTAGGTTGGATTTTTGAATTTACAAAATACATTGCGTGTACTTGGCGCCTTTTTTTTACCTTTTTTGAAAAAGGTAATTTTGTACTGTTATAATATACATCGTTACGATAATTTGATTGCGCATTATTTACGGCGCTTGGCTCCTATTGCCCATATTTCCTTTACTTGAATATATATGTAGATTTAAATTAATATTTTAAAATTATATTTCAGATATTTAAGAAAATATTATCTGAATGGTAAAGAAAAACATTTTAAAAAATATTTCTAAAAGATTCTTAAAATATTTTTAAAAATGTTACCACAAAATATTTTTAAGCCATTTTAAAATATTCCTAAAACCATTTTAAAATGTTTCTTGCAATATTTTTATAAAAATATTTAGACATATTTTTTGAAAATATTTTGTGCTGTATGGGTTAAAGGCTCTCGAAAGGCCTCTTGATTCATGGGATGATCTTGTTATCCATTTGGTCATCTCTAAATTGGACACAACCACAAAAAGAGAATGGGAAACGAGTCGTTCGGATTCGTCAATTCCTAATTTTAAGCAGCTTAAGGGGATCCTGGACAGGGGACAATTACCGACAAAAACAGTCAAAGCTCGTTCTTTGAAACGGCTTTATAGATCGCAAAATCCCTTTACAGGAGTAAAGTATAGGTACTAATGAAGAGTGGGAATATAAAAAATTAGTGATAATTGAAAAAAAATGTAAAAATGCTGTCACCTCATAACCATATTTTCTAATATAAACAGTTGTATAAGTTATATGTACGAAATGAAATGTTCCCACTCTTCAGAATACGTGCACAAACAATAACGTATCGTTGAAATTGAGATTGAAAGCCTGGAAAAAAAATTAGAGCTTGATCGAAGAAATCGTGTATATTTTCCACAAAAATATACACGCAGGCTAGTAAGCAGAGATAGCGCAGCAATCGAACAAAGACAGATGTCATTTCATTAGACAAAGACAGATATAGGAAAAACAAAATTAGAAATGTTGACATTATCGACATCGAGGAAGTTCGGCCGTCATTCCAGCATCCCCTTAAGATGCTCCTATTCGTCAAATCGCACGGACGCATCCTGATTTGTGTATCTGTATTAATTAATTTCTTATTAATTATTACTAATAATAATTTAAATTTACAATAATTGATTCTTATTATTCTACGTATAAGGGGCTGCGCACAATAAAAGGAATAAGGAACAGGGAATGGGGAATAGGGAACTAGTTCATCATTAATATATGAAATTCATTAACATATGTAATTTATTAAGGGGTTACATCACCCAGACGTGTTAAAAAATAAGGCTCATTTTTGGAATTTTTTTCTCCGCTACTAATAAAGCAATCGAAAAATCGTTTAAAGGGTTTATCTATATAATTATATAAGTACCGTCGTCTGTATGTATGTATGTCTGTCTGTCTGACCGCGAACTACTCATGTTAGGTGATAAAAGCGGAAGCAGTCACGGAGAAACCGGTGTCGGAGTATCACGAAAGCAGGTCGATAAAGAAGAGAGTGACAAGAGGAAAGAGGTGCTGAAGAGATAAAAAGCGGGAAAAGGATTTAGATGGACGAGAAGAGGGAGGAAGGCAAGGAAAAAGATATTAACTTGAAGAAAGACGAGAAGGAGAAGAGTACGACAGAAAAAGGTAGAATTACAGGAGGCAGGCCCACGAGGGCGGAGGAGCTGTCAAGAATAAGAGATAGGACAGGAAGTCAAGGATCAATTACAGATTACGTAAGGAAAAGAGGAAGGGAAGAAGAAAAAGAAATACTAGCAAATTTAACAGAAAAAGCCGAAAAAGAAATACTGGTAAATTTTAGTAAAGGAAAAAGAGTGACAAGATCGCCGCCAAAGAAGATAAAAAGAGAGGAAAAGAAAGAAGAAGGCATGGAAACGGAGAAAATGCTGAAAGAGATTTTAGCGAAAATGGATGTACAAGAGAGAGAAAGAAAGAAGGATAAAAAAGAGATTAAGAAAGAGATAATGAAAGAGATACACGAACTGAGGGAGGATTATTGAATAAGAGAAATGCTTTGGGAAGAGCAAAAAGCGAGTTTAGAAAATAGAATAAAACAGTTGGAGGAGAAAGTAGAAAAAATGGAGAATAGCGGAGGTGAAAGGCTAGTGAGCAGTGAACTAATGAAGAAGATGAAGGAGATGGAAAGAAACTCTGAACTAGCCGAAAGAAAGAGAAGGAAAAATAATATAATTATAAAAGGAATGAAAGTAGAAAATGGAGGTGAAAGAAAAGAGAAGATGGAGAAATTCCTTGAAGAAGAAATCACCAAAAAGAAGGTGGAAGTGGACGAAGTGCAGGTAATTGGCGGGAGAACACAAAATGACGCTAGTCAGATTCAATAGATGGGAGGATAAAAAAGAAATAATAGCAAAGAGAAAGGAGATAGGAAAAGCAAGAAAGATATTTATGGATGATGATCTGACGGCAACAGAGAGGCAGATACAAAAGCATCTATGGAGCATAGAGCATGGAGCATAGAGTTAAAGCAGAGAGAGAAAAGGGGAAGAAAGCAACGGTAGGATACCAAAGAATATGGATTGACAATTGCGAATGGAAATGGAATGAAAACACCGAAATGCTAGAAAGCAGAGATGTTTTTCCGAAAGAGTAGAGAGGGGAGAGGACAGGGAGGGGAAGATAAGGAGAGTGAGAGAGGAGGGAGAAAAGGAAAATAAGGAGAAGAAAGGAAAAGGATTAAGGATATGCTTTTGGAACGTGGCGGGACTAATTAATAAATGTGAGAAAACATGGGATTACTTGGAGAATTTTGACGTGATAGGACTAATAGAAACATGGATGGAGGAAGATAAATGGAGGAAGATTAAAAATAAATTGTCCAGTAAATTTATTTGGAATTGTGTACCAGCGAAAAGAGAGCACAGGAAAGGAAGAGCAAAAGGAGGGATAATAACAGCAGTTAACAAGAATTTGAAACTTATAGAGGTTAGGGAGATTAGCGACGAGGTGGTAGAAAGCAGATTAGAATATAATGGAAACAAATGGAGAATAATCACGTTGTACAGTCAGAAGATGGAAGATACGATGGAAACACTAAAGGAGAAGGTACAAGAAGAGGATGAAGAATGGGTGCTAGTAGGAGGTGATTTCAACACGAGGACGGAAAGCAGAGGAGGACCGATAAACGAGAAGGAAGAGAATGAAAAGAGGAGCGAGACCAGAAAGTCAGTAGATAAAGTGGTAAAATAGGGAGGGACGTATATTAATAGATAAAATAGAAGAAAGAAGATGGGCGATATTAAATGGAAGTTTCGGAAGGGAAGGGGGATGGACTTATATAGAAGACTTGGGAACATCGGTTATAGACTATGTCTTATGGAATGACAGAGCAGGAGAAGAAATAAATATGGTGGAAGAAGGAATTAGAACGGAATCGGATCATGTTCCGCTGGAGGTGGAGTTGACAGGACCACGGGTGATGGAGACAGGGAGAAGGAAGAAAGAAATAGAAATAGAGAGAAGCGACTGGACAGAAGATGGGAGGAGCGAATATTATGAGAAATGTGAAGGATGGTCGAGTACACAAATAAATACAGAGGATATCTGGAAGGAGATGAAAGAAAAAGTAAAGAGCGCTATCACGAAGCGGAAGAAAAGGATAATACCATGGAGATTAGGAAGAAAAGAATGGTATAATAAAGAATGGAAGGAAAGGAAAAGAAGATTGAGGAGATTGATGAGGGACTGGAAGAAGGGAAGGATCGGAAAAGAAGAGTATGTGAGGGAAAGAAAGGAGCACAAGGAATGGTGTAAAGAGCAAAAGGGGAGGCACGAAAGCGAGGAGGAAGAAAAGATAAGGAACATTAAAAACGAAGCGGAAGCTTGGAAGTATATAAATAAATACAGGAAAAAGAAAGCTGAGGGGATAAGCGAGGAGATACATATGGACGAGTGGAGAGACCACTTCATGGAAATGCTAGGAGGGACAGAGGAAAGAGTGGTGCTAGACATAGAAGACGAGGGAGAAGAAGATGGCACGAGAGTGGAGGTAACAAAGGGAGTTGAAGAAATATCGAGGGAAGAGGTGATTGAAGTAATAAAGAAACTGAAGATGGGAAAGGCAACAGGAGAGGACGGGATTGAGAACGAGGCGTGGAGATTTATGCAGAAGGATGTAGGTGAAGAATTCCTTAAGTTAATCAACAGAATCTGGAAAGGAGAGGGCATACCGGGAGATTGGAATAAAGGTATGATTAGTCCAATTCATAAAAGAGGAGAGAGAAACGACCCAAGAAATTACCGAGGAGTTACTTTAATGAATACGGCGTACAAAATATATGCAAGTATCTTAAATGCGAGGTTGGAGAAAGAGGTGGAGACTAAGCTAAGGGAGGGGCAGTTCTGGTTTAGAAGGAACAGAGGAACGATGGATGCAGTATACACGGTAAATTACGTAGCGAATAAGGAGCTGAGTAAGAAAGGTGGAAAGGTTTTTACATTCTTTGTGGACCTTAAAGTAGCTTTCGATAAAGTGGATAGAAGGAAATTGAATAAAATAATGAGGAAGATAGGAATTGAAGATAACTTGAGACGAAGAATAATGGAGACATACAAAGAAACAAAAAATGTAGTGAAGATAAGAGATAAGAAGACAGAGGAATTTTGGACAGAAAAGGGACTAAGACAAGGATGCCCGTTGAGCCCAAATCTATTCAATTTATACATCATGGATTTAGAGGAAGGAATGGAAAAAGGGCAAGCAGGAGGCCTTGTGATAGGGAAAGAGAAATTTTGGTCAATATCATACGCAGATGACGTAGTGTTAATGGCGACGAGAGAGGCGGAATTGAAGGAAATGATGAGGAGGTTCAAGAGGTATTTGGAAGGGAAAGGTTTGAGTTTGAGTCTGGAGAAATAAAAAATAATGGTGTTTGAGAAAGCGAGGGGAAGAAGAAAGAAAAGGGAATGGAAGTGGGGAGAGGAAGAAATAGAGGAGGTCAAAGAAATAAAGTATCTGGGATATATACTACAGAAAAATGGGGGAGCGGAGAATCATATAAAAGATAGGATGAAGAAGGCTACAATAGCGATGAAGAGGACATGGAGCATAGGAGAGAGAATATTTAAAGAAGATTTTAGAAGAAGAATGAAAATGTTCGAGGCACTGGTAGAAAGCGTGGCATTATACGGAGCTGAAATATGGGGGTGGCTACACGAAAGCAGATTAGATGTAATAAAAAGAAAGTATGTTAAATGGATTTTAGGATTGGATAGAAGAACCCCGAATTACATAGTATCAGAGGAAGCCAAAATAAAGGAGATAAAAATGAGGGCAATAAGGAGAGCTGTGAGGTATGAGGAGAAGGCTAGACAGTCAGAGAAGAAAATAGTTCAAGCATGTATAAAGGATCTAGAGAGGAGCAGACCAAGGAAAGAAGAAAGTAATTGGGAAAAGAAGAGAAGAGAACTGATAGAGAGGGCAGGAATGGAGAAGGAGCAGCTGAGGAGAGAAATGGAAGCAGGGGACAGGGAGGCGGCGGAGAGTCCAGTAAAGAGAATAGAGGAAAAGGAGAAGGAGGAGAGACAGATAAAGATAAATGAGTCAAGATACAATAGTAACTATAAAGAGATTTTAACAGAGGAGTTACCAAAGTATTTACTAGGAAAGAAGAAGAAAAAGGATAGAATGTTGATAGCCAGGTACAGATGCGGGAGTGAGGTGAAAGGCAGCGAACATTGGAGAGAGGAAGAGGATAGAAGATGCAGAATATGCCAAAAAGAAGAGGAGAACATAGAACATATACTAAGAGAATGTGAAGCGACAAAAAGCGAGATACAGTTAAAAGAATTTTTAGGAGAGGAAGGAAAAGGACTAGAAGTAATGAAATGGATAGGAAAGGTTAGAAAAGCAGTGGAGAAAAGGGAGGGGTTGGAGGGAGAAGAGTAGGAAGAGAAATGTAAGGACAGTCAGAATGTTGAGTTAGTTTGGAGTTAGTTAGGATGATATGAGGATGTATAATGTATATATATGTAAATGAGAGTTATATGTGTAAAATGTGTTATGCGTTTGTAAAATTATGTAAGGGTTGACGGAAGTTATCCTAAGCCGCAAGGCAAGGATTAAAATAAAATTATTATATTTTCCACAAAAATATACACGCAGGCTAGTAAGCAGAGATGGCGCAGCAATCAAACAAAGACAGATGTCATTTCGTTAGACAAAGACAGATATAGGAAAAACAAAATTAGAAATGTTGACATTATCGACATCGAGGAAGTTCGGCCGTCACTCTAGCATCCTCTTAAGGACTTTCTACTACAAAGATGCCTAGCGTTAGAGACAATTACAAGTAAGTCCACTGATATCAATGTTTCACCTCAAAAATCGAAAAAGTTAGTAGCAAACGCAGCCATTACCAATCTTGCTTGTAAATGTTGTAAAGAAAATTATTTTCTTTATCAATGTGATTCATTTAAAAAATTACCCGTAGAAAAACGTTTTAAGATTGTAAAAGACTCGCATTTGTGTATCAATTGTCTAAAAACTAACAATCATCAAGCTAAAAATTGTCCTTCGTCATCTTGTTGCAAGTGTCAGAAAACACATAACACTCTTTTGCATTTTAACTCGAATACAGTCCAAAATAACCAAAATGCATCGTCAGATAGTAAAGAGACACCTGTTCCTGTAGTCACACAATGTTCGTTACAGAATCCCTCGAGTGTACTTTTATCTACTGCAATAATTCATGTATATGATTCGAAAGGTAAGGCTCATGCATGTCGAGCATTGTTGGATAGTGGTTCACAGTTGAATTTCTTAACTGAAGACTTTGCTAAAAAATTGCATTTAAATAAACTCAATGAACATGCCAATTTTGGGTATTGCACAAGGTAGTTTTGAAGCAAGAAATTCAGTTAACATAGTGATACAATCTCGATTCAATGCATATCGAGAACAACTAAATTGCATTATTTTACCAAAAATAACTCAAAAGTTACCACAGGATTTTATACATCCCTCGCGATTTAAGATTCCATCGAATATTCAATTACCCGATCCGAACTTTAATGTGCCAAGTGACATAGATCTCTTAATAGGAGCTGATGTATTTTGGTAACTTACATGCATAGGGCAAATCAAAGGATGTAGCGAACATCCTACGCTCCAAAAAACTAAACTTGGTTGGATACTTTCAGGTCACGTTGTTAATTCTCAGAAAAAGAAAAATCGCGCTCTTGTTATTTAGTTACACTCGATGATCTAAATGAAACTATTTCTAAATTTTGGCAGGTAGAAAATAACTACTATGACAATACAAATGGATATTCTGCTGAGGAGCTCGCATGTGAAACACTCTTTCAGGAGACCACGGTACGAAATTATGAGGGTAGATTCATCGTCAGACTTCCAGTCAAAGAGAACGTAATTTCGCAATTAGGCGAATCCAAAGAAATTGCAGAACGTCAGTTTTTCGCTTTGGAAAGACGACTATCGAAACAGCCTAAGATTTATAACGAATATCGTAGGTTCATGCGTGAGTATGAAGATCTCAACCATATGCGTCAAATCGAGGATACAGTAGATCGTGATAGTGGCATTCATTATTATCTATCGCATTACGCAGTCATTAAGAATACAAGCACTACTACTAGATTACGCGTTGTATTCAATGCTTCGTGCAAAACTCAATCAGGAATATCGCTAAATGACGCATTACTTGTCGGTCCTACCCTACAGCAGGACTTATTTTCGATTCTATCTCGTTTACGCACGTTTCTTATTGCAATGATAGCCGACATTGCAAAAATGTATCGGCAAGTTTTTATTGGCCCATCACAACGATGCATCCAACGTATTGTTTGGCGTAATACCCCGCAAGAGGTATTACGAACTCTTGAACTTCTCACCGTAACATACGGCAATGCCGCTGCTGCATTTTTGGCCATACGTTCTATGCTAAAATTAGCTAAAGACGAGGCAAAGTCATACCCATTAAGGGCAAAAATCATCTTAGAAGATTCGTATGTTGATTATGTCATATTAGGCGCTTCCACCATAGAAGAAGCTTTAGAGACTAAAAATCAAGCAATCGCTTTGCTTCAGAGCGGTGGTTTTGAACTCAGAAAATGGTTTTCAAATAGTCCTTTTTTACGGGATAACAATTCTGTAAGTGATAAAATGATTGATTCGCATTCTGAACACTATAAAACTCGCGCTCTTAGTGTATCTTAAAATTGTGACCGGGATACTTTTAGCTTTGCAATCTCCAGTAATCATCAGCCATTGACGAGGATAACCAAACGAAGTATTTTATCTAGAATTGCCATAATCTTTGATCCGTTGGGACTCTTAGGCCCTGTTGTCTTAATTGGTAAACTTATTATGCAGGAGCTATATGGTTGTTGAAAATCGACTGGGATGAATCTGTTCCTACGGACCTTGACACGAAATGGAGAAACTATGAGCGACAATTAAAAGGTTTAAGTAATCTCGAAATGCCTCGTAAAATCATTGTGCATAAAGCAAAACTTACCAAATTGCATGGTTTTTCTTATGCTAGTCAACAAGCCTATGGGGCTTGCGTATATCTACGGTCCTCAGTTAGCGGTACCGATGAATTCAAAATTCACTTAATAGCATCTAAATCTCGCGTAGCTCCAGTTAAGAGTCTTTCGATACCACGCTTAGAACTTTGCGGGGCTTTATTACTTGCTCAATTGATGGATAAGTTAAAAGGATGTTTAGGTCTTCTAATCAACGCTTCATTTTATTGGACTGACTCCCGTATTGTGATTCAATGGTTAAGCGCATCCAGTCGAAACTGGACAACGTTTGTCGCAAATCGCCCGCGGAAAAGAGTTAAATATGTTTTAAATATGGTTTATATTAGTCATTTATATGAACGAAATTAAACTCAAATAAAAACCAAATATTGAATATAAAAGTAATTAAATTTAAATATGTTCCAAATTTGGATCGAAATTAAATTTAAATAAGATCTTGCTATTGGATTTAACTTGTCCAGGCGCATATATGGATCATATTAATATTTAATAAGCATCTAACCATCCTGAGTTCAAATTTTATTTGTATTTGAAACAAATAAAATTT
This sequence comes from Temnothorax nylanderi, assembly GCF_030848795.1. Taxonomy (NCBI): domain Eukaryota; kingdom Metazoa; phylum Arthropoda; class Insecta; order Hymenoptera; family Formicidae; genus Temnothorax; species Temnothorax nylanderi. The sequence continues at coordinate 153,392 of NW_027249420.1, forward strand.
TAATTAACACCCAAATTAAATTTTTATTTAATTGAAAGTGTTCCCATTGACCCATCATATATTCATATTTAATCAAAAATTGTGATTTATAAGATTTTAATCAACCTGCGAGTTATGTTAGTCTTGCGTTGTAGTCTGTTAGGTTATAGGTTTATTATTGAATTTTGTCATTATCAACCACAAATCTGCATGTTTAATTATGTTAATTATTTTATACTGTCTACATCGTACATATATTTTATAATTTCAGTTTTAGTTATGTAGGTCATTGGCTTCCCACATAGCATGCATATCAAAAAGACGTCCAGAAGATATCCCGAAGATATATTTAGGAGATAGGATATCTTCTCGGGATATCTTCGGGACGTCTTTTTGATATGCATGCTATGTGGGTTTTTAATCATTTTAAATATATATGTATCGAAAAACAGGCAAATTATGTATTTTCTGTTAAGACATGGATATTTCATCATTTCGATATCGATTCAAAGCTATTTTGATTTGCCTGTCAAATATATAATAACATTGCCATTATATAGAATGCAATATGAATAAAAAATTATATTGTATTGGCAGACATGGATAATGTAAATATTTTATAATTTGAGCATTATAATAATTGCGTTACAATATTAATTTTTTTAGGCTTCCATTTCCATTAAATAGTTACTTTATAACTGTAAAAGTCACAACAAAATTCCTGTTTGTAATTTGACAATTTTGAAAATTAAAATATTATATAATAGGTACATTTTCAGTACTACATCCGCTCATTTATTAAACAAGAAGTTAAATTAAGCAACTAATTAAATTATTAATATTAAATATTAATACAATAAGATATTTGTATTTACATTTATCAAAATAAAAAATAAGTTCAATTATGAAAATAAATATTAATAATTGGACTTATTAAAAATTAAATAATTTGTTCAGATATTGCGCTCGAATTCTTTTCGCGTTTTACAACGCCCGATCGTTTCACATTAGATGGCGCGACGCGCGAGTCGCCACTCTCAAAGAGCCCCCGCCTCCTTCCTCTCTCGTTAGGTGTCATGGCCGCACTTGCTTGCGTTTCTTCGAACGTGTCGAGTCCGTTATTTCTTTCTTGACGGATTGATCGTTGCGGCGCGTGTTCTGGAGACTAACCGAGCGAGAGTCGGATCACCAGGGAGAGGTCACCGCCAGGAAAGGGAGAGCTGCGGCAGCTAGCGTCCGAGAGAGAGGATCGATGCGAGGAATCCGGTTCAGCGAGCGGAGTCCTTAAGGAGGTTGGTTAGTTCTCGGTGCGAGGCAGGCGGCGCGGCAGGGGGAAAGCATATAGGTTAGATTTTCGTCGCGTGAAATAAACGAATTTTAGCAAATAAATATGTGGAATGCATTTAATTGCTGTTTCTTAAGGTTTAAAAAGAGTTGTTTGTACAATTGAAACCCAAATACGTTATTATCCACATTGAAATGTGGAAATAATAAATGTGGTCCTGTTTTTTTTATTTTTACAATTTCTTGATAACTATAAAGACGAATCATTTCAGTCTTCGAGAAAGTTTTTCCTAAATATGTAAAGAGTTATTTGCACCTATTTTCACTAAATTCTTATCATTTTTAATATGCTTTCGAGAGTTACATTACAGGTTAGGTAACATTTTTGCTGTGTCGCCCGTGTATAAGAGAGAGACAAGAGTATAACTTCAATAATTAATTACTCGACAACCATGCAGACGATTATCTTCAACTTTGGCATATATGGACGACAGATTCCCATAGACGAATATTCTCCATTGAACTAATTCTTATCAAATTGATTTGACTAACCACCCTCCTTAAGAGATTCTCATTGGAACGCCATATTTGTTACTTTCATTTGAGGGTTCATATTTTTAGGGTTTATACCGTCATTTTTTAAGGATTAATCATTAATTGAAGGTTAACTATCACTTGAAGGTTAACCATCATCCGAAGAAAAACTCTTAAAGTTGGGTGTGATTTCGGACCGCCAATTGAAGATTAACCATCAAATGATGGTTAACCTTCAATTGGTCCGAAATCACACCCAACTTTAAGAGTTTTTCTATGGTGTTTTTTTTAACGGTTAACACCAAAAGTTGAGTGTATTTTTCCATAAGGTTTTTTTAACGGTTAACACCAAAAGTTGAGTGTATTTTTCCATAAGGTTCAGTTTGATTAAGTATATAAAAAATGTCTCTATTTTTATTCTTTTGAGCTAGCAAATTGTATTCTTGGTTTTTATGGTGATTAATATTTTGTGCAACTGCATCAATCTTTTTGTTGCTAGCGATTAATATTTGTTTTTATGTATTCGATTACTGCGCAAGTGTTGCGCATTTCGTTAATTTTATCAGAAGTTTACTTATCTTCTTTTTGTACCACTGGATTTAAAGCAAACCAATATAAACACAATAATTGTAATTTATAAACGTTTTTTTTATCTTATAACTCATTCTCTGTTGATACCATATTCTCTAATCCCATTATTATCCTAATTAGCAGACAATGTTTTTTAAACGTTTGAAAAATATTTGAAAATCAGTTTTAAACACATATTACAAAACGTTTGAATAACATTGCCTGTTGATTGAAACCGCAAAATTTCGGCAAGCTACAACAGGGGCTGGATTTTTGAATTTATTCGCAAGAGAAAGGTATGCGCAAATTCTACTCTTACAGAAAAGTTGCAAGTTGATCGCATGGCTTTTAGTTAATCAACTTGCAACTTTTTTATAAGAGCAGAATTTCCGCATACGTTTTTCTTGCGAATAAATTCAAGGATCCAGCCCCAGGTGCGCGCGCGCTGTGCCTTAAAAGCCTCATTAAGAACGTATAAAGGTCTTATTTGAATTTAATTAAATTTAAATTAGATTTAGAACTTATTAAGAACATATAAAGGTCTTATTTGAATTCAACATATTAAGAACATATAAAAGTTTTATTTGAATTTAATGAAATTTGAATAAAATGTACAACTTATTAATTTCATATATGGTTTCAATAAGATTAATATTTAAATTGAATATATTAGCTAATTAAATCCTTATTAAGCCAAATTAAATACGAATATTTTGATGATGAAATGATACTGTAAGAAGTACGTATATATACTTTGTATACTACGAAACATACGTACGAGTATACACGTCGATTAAGAATATACGACATGTATTCATATGTTCGAGATTTTTAATCGAAATGTATATCGGCATTTCTTCTTATATTCTTAATTAAGTTTTGTATATAGAACAAATATGAGCCATATTAATGCAGTTATTCAGCATTAATTTAAATCAAATAAAATTTAAATGGAGATTTTATTAAGGTCCATATAAAGTTCATATTTAACTGTTTTCCGCGGGCGGGTAGGTGCAATTCAATCTTTAACATCAATCGAAAATTGGCATCACATATCTGGTAAGGAAAACCCGGCAGATCCACTTTCGAGAGGCGTTATGCCTGAGTGTTTATCGCAATTAGAGGTTTGGTGGCACGGCTTTAAGTGGTAGAGTCCTATATTAGTAGAGAGACGCAAAATTTACCCCCACTTTGCTGCCGTCGCCATCTTGTGCTCGTATACCCGTACGATATTAATCTACTACGACTAGAGTTCTATATTAGTAGACCGCCATCTTATGATCGTACTCCCTGCTGTCTATTGGTCTATAACCGACCAATCAGAAGGAGGAACAAGTTTGCGTCTCTCTACTAATATAGGACTCTATAAGTGGCTGCAAAATGTGGAGTCTGAATGGCCTGTCTCGACTGCAGACATTTTAGATGAAATACCAGATAAAAGAGAACCTAGCAAACGATGTTCTCACGTCGTCGCTTTAGAAGTGGAGTTTGATATCTTTGAGAGATACTCGAATTATGAAAAACTTATACGTGTTTTCGCACTCTGTTTGCGATTCATTAATGCCATTAAGCGTCGCGGAGAGAAACTTGAACGCGATCTTAAACTTAATTCCGGTAAACAAGTACCGTCATATTCTTGTGATGAGCTAGATAATGCTAAATTGACTCTCGTCAAAATCTTACAAAGACGTTACTTCAAAAAGGAAATCGAAGACATTTCCAATTTCGGTGTAGTAAACAAAAAAAAGCTCAGTTCTAAAATTAAGTCCTTTTTTAGATACAGATGGAATTTTGAGAGTTGGTGGTCGACTACGACATGCGAATATACCATATAATGCCAAGCATCCCATCTTGTTACCTGGACGTCATAATTTTACTCGATTAATTGTAATTCATAAACATAAACGATTGTTACATGCCGGAGCTCAAATGACTTTGTCATCAATACGTCAAAACTTTTGGCCATGTTCAAGGCGTAGCGTTGTTCGTAATATTATAAGTAAATGCGTAGTTTGTTTTCGAAATGCTCCGAAGTTATCCAATACTTTGATGGGAAATTTACCCAAATCTCGTGTCAACATTCTTAGTAGACCTTTTGAAAGGTGTGGAGTTGATTACGCTGGTCCCATGTATTATAAGGAGGGACAACGAAAAAATTCGCGATCGATAAAATGCTTTATAGCTATATTTGTTTGTTTTGCTACAAAGGCAGTGCATATAGAGTTAGCTGGCGACCTCACTACCGAGGCTTTTTTAAATGCGTTTAAACGTTTTATTTCTAGAAGGGGTCGGCCAAGCGATGTTTATTCAGACAATGGATTGAACTTTGTAGGAGCGGAGCGTCAACTTAGTGAACTGTACGAAATGTTGAATAATGACGAGTCAAGACGAAAGATCATGGATATCGCTATCGGTGAACGTATAAATTGGCATTTTATTCCACCAAGAGCTCCACACATGGGAGGACTTTGGGAAGCCGCTGTGAAGGCTGCAAAGTTTCACATTAAACGCATCATTGGCGAAGCTTCATTACGATATAATGAGTTTTTAACTTTGTTGACACAAATTGAAGCTATTCTTAACTCGCGACCACTCACTCCGTTGTCAGCGGATCCTAATGATCCTTCAGTCTTTACTGCGGCACATTTCTTGATAGGTTGTCCTCGTATCCAGAACCGAATCTGGAAGATCTAAATACAAATAGATTGTCAAGATGGCAACGCGTTGAACAATTGCGTCAGAACTTCTGGAAGCGATGGACCAGAGAATATTTACATAATTGTCAACAGCGAAGTAAATGGAATACTATCGGGCCCCCCGTTACGGTCGGACAATTAGTGATATTGCAAGAAGATAATTTGCCTCCGTTAGTATGGGCTTTAGGTCGTATTGAAGAGATTTATCCCGGAGACGATAATATAGTTCGAACCGTCTTGGTGCGCACGGCTAAAGGCGTTTACAAGCGCCCTCTTACTAAAATTTGCGTTTTGCCTATCGATTAAGTTGTAGTATTAATTTGCGTGTTTAGTTTATAAGTTTCATTTGAATTGTCTTAAATTTAATCATAAGATTATTTTGTATCTAATTTGCGTTCAACTTATTGTAAACTTCTCGTTTGAAGCACCGGCTTTCAAGGCGGGCGGTATGTGCGCGTCTACTTGTATTGCGCGCCGTTTTTAGTGATTTTTAAGGGAGCTCTTATGATAATTGTCGCGTCTTCTGCTACCGCGCGTAGTAATACAAGGTTGCGTGCGGCGCTTGTAGCGGTCGGTGTGTGGCGAACGTATTGTACCGATAACAGTCGTCGTGATCAGTCGCATTACACCGAAGCGGTCGAAAGTAAAGGCGAACGGCGGTGAAGCATTTTTGTATAATAAAAAGCGTCCGCATACGCAGGGTGAAGAGAGTTTTATTCTCACCAACACCTACATATATATACAAAATAAAAATATATATATACAAAATAAATTCGTATAGATAACAATCTAAGATCTAAGACATATGTTACGCTGTAACGCTGCACACACATATTTCCTTTTCTTTTTCTTTGTGTCTTGTTTTATCGCGATGCGAGGGAGAGATAGAGGCCGAGGAAGAGGAAGAGGCAGAGGCAGAGGCAGAGGCAGAGGCAGAGGCAGAGGCAGAGGCAGAGGCAGAGGCAGAGACAGAGGCAGAGGCAGAGGCAGAGGCAGAGGCAGAGGCAAAGGCAGAGGCGGAGCTGGTGAAGAAAAAAATATATCGAGCATTAACATATATATTATTACCAAAAATAATCTTCAATAAATAATAAAGTAACAATTAATATTATATTTTATTTATGCATAGCTCTCTCTACTCCTAAATCTAACTCCTAAATCCTTTCCTTCCTGAATTAGTGTTTATAAATATTTATTTCATTTTATTTACAATTTTTACATTTATAAATAAATATATATATATGTATAGGGGCATTCTTTCTCAACGTTACACCCCCCCTGCCCATTTTAAATTTTGGTTAAGAACATTTTTTTTGGGCTCAAATTACAGCAAATTTTATCTATTTTTCCATGCCGTGTGGCAGTTTTAAAAAATTCAACATGGCTAACCAAAAATGGCGGATAAGCGTAACTGCAACTTGAAATACGAGATTAAAATATGTGGATTTTCATGACACTTGGTACGTAAAGGTTTTTGGGGTCGCTGAATACAAATCTGAAGTTAGTTGTTCAAAATTCAAAATGGCGGATCCAATATGGCAGACGATTTTTTTAAAAAAGCGATCCGATTTGCTTAAAAGTTGTTCGCGGCATCAAGCGACCACGCGGCTGTACGCAATCGTTACGCTCGCACGCGTCGAAATCTTGCAAAGTGTAATTCGTAGTGATTATAAGGAGATATAAGACTGTGAAGGTATGTGTGCGTGCGTGCGTGTGTGTGTGTGTGTGTGTGTGTGTGTGTGTGTGTGTGTGTGTGTGTGTGTGTGTGTGTGTGTGTGTGTGTGTGTGTGTGTGTGTTCAAAACTCAATCCCATACACATGTCATGAATTTGCAAGATAAGAACATATATTTTGGTAACCAAAAAATACTACTTTTAGCGCTACCCGGGAACAACGACGTGGACGTAGTAGTTTTCTGTTCCCATTGGGGTGCTTGATTAAAGTGAGTTCCCTTGCCTCTCACTATTCGTGGTGCTTGATCCTGATATCACTTGAGCTCTTACCCTCTACCTTTTAAAATCTCGATATGAAAGAGTCGATCTATCTCTATCATGGGAATATCTCTTTATTACCATTTCTTTGTTGATTGGTACGAAAGAATGATTTCTCATAATATTTGGAACTGGTGGAGCAACATTAAATCTGCTATTCAAAAATCTCTTCGTCTTTTGGTGCTCTTTGTCATTATAAGACAATATACTAATACTTTTAGAATGTTTCTGACCCCAGTCAACAAGTTTCTCGAACGTAAGAATGGCATCGTTCGGTTTACAAAGGAGGCTAGCTCGTACAGCTTCTCTTTTGAATATAGCACCTACACCGTCTGAAGCACCTTTGCCATGTGCAGTGGCATGAAAGTGCCATTCCGCTTCAATACCAAAATCCTTTTTGTGATACATAAGATTCATTATCTGGTATTTATTTTTGAAGTGCTGTTTTGCTCCATCAGTAAAGTAGATAACTCTTATAAGCTCAGGAATGATGTTTTTCAATTCAGGAACCAGCATCTTCTGTGCAGTATATACTGCAGCTGTGTCATGAAGTGTACTATTGGAAAGAAAAATAAAACTTTTGTGTTCAAGTTTTAACTCTTTTTTATAGTAACACACGATCAAGAGACACGGCAGTGTCTCGCGCCAAGTATACGCGGAGCGAGACCGACCGTGACTCTTTTACGCGACGCGACGGGTTGCGAGTATACGAGATGTTGAGATCTCGATAACGAGTGAACGGATCAAGTTCTAAGTAGGCTTGATCGATAGCTTGGGGTCGAATTAGGGGGGGGTTTCTGTTATAATATTCCGCTACGTGCCCTACGAGCGGAGATATTGCGACGCAAAGTCCAAATGTTGAAAATTTTATTTTAAGATACTTTCTTCTACGTCGACCGCTCTCATCTCAATATAACATATATATAACAGAAAAATGTCACTTTCACTTTTTCGACACTGGCGGCTAACGGCGTTAGTATCGCAGCGCAGTGCAGTGCAGTGCAGACAGTGCGTTTAGCGCGCTGTCAGTCAGTTCATCAATTATATCGCAGCGCAGTGCAGTACAGTGCAGACAGTGCGTTTAGCGCGCTGTCAGTCAGTTCATCAGTTAACCTATCTCGTCGAGAGACACGGTAGTACGCGCGGAGCGAGACCGACCGTGACTCTTTACGCGACGCGACGATTAATTCAAGGTAATTGTTTTATTATGTAATTATCTCCTATTCTATATATTACTGTTACTTATTTTACTGTTTACTACGTTTACGCGAGTGTTTACATACAGGTTAACCTATACTATATTATTATATATTGACGGCAGGGAACTGATACTGAGATCAATCAATCAAGGAGTTGACGGCAGGGAGCAGGGAGCTGATACTGAGATCAAGGAGCCTGTTCACACGAGGCGCGATTGCGGCCGCACGTTAACGTTTGCACGAGCCGCACGCTGTCGCGAGGTAAGGTGCGACAACGCGCGCATACGCGCGTACGCGAAACGGTAGTAACACCGTAATCGTGCCGGCGATATACTGAATTTGAATTGCTTCGTGCTTATCTGGAGATTTCGTATCCCTACATCGTGTTACCACCGCTGCCGGAAAAGAAGGTTCTCTACGCTTGGCAGAAAGTGACGACTGACACGTTCGATCCCGACTTCGTTGATCGCAGAAGAGCTGGACTCGAGGTACGTTTCCGATTTGCAATTATAACAGTATCGTGCGATGAATGTTGTACTAACCTCAAAGTCGGAGCATCCTTGCTCACCGCTACGGGATCGACGTAAAGTTTTAGCGGATTTTAATCTTCCGAATTAGCGTCGGAACAATATTAGTCTTCCATTATCTATTGCCTCACAACTTTTCGATTTTAATATTCTGTAGCTGTATAGTTATTTGTACACAATCGTGATATTAATATACATCAGATTGTTCATGTTTTTGTGCTGTTACAGTTCTATGATTTAGAGGAACTGTTTCGTAACGGTGGCCCCGTGCCAGATACAAATTACATATTCCTGGGAGATTTTGTCGATCGGGGCTAGCTTAGAAACGTTTACTCGTCTGCTCACACTTAAAGCTAAATGGTCCGACAGGATCCGACAGGATAACGTTACTACGCGGTAATCACGAAACTAGACAAATCACGCACGTTTATTTGGATTTTACGGTAAGTGCGCAACGATACTTTCTTTTCTGGGCTTTTTTTATTTGTGTATAATAAAGCTTTGATTTCATTGGTCTCTTCATTTTCTGTTCTAGATGAATGCCAAAACAAGTACGGCAATGCTAATGCGTGGAAGTACTGTTGTAGGGTATAACTCCACTTTTGATTACGCTCGAATAAAATTCTGTTTTAGTTAATTGATGAACAGGTTCTTTGTGTACACGGTGGATTGTCTCCAGCTATTAGAACACTAGATCAAATTAGAACGATTGAAAGAAATCAAGAGATTCCACACAAAGGTATTAATTGTATAAAGTGATATGTCATTGCAAAAGTTACATAATAATTAAAAGTTACATGACTGGATATTTACTGTTATTGTACAATAATAATAAAATATCGTTGCTTAATTGCCATATTACAGGTGCTTTCTGTGATTTGGTCTGGTCCGATCCAGAAGATGTAGAAACATGGACAGTAAGTCCGCGTGGTGCAGGCTGGCTGTTTGGCAGCAAAGTGACTTACATGTTCATGGAAGTGAATGATCTTAAACTCATCTGTAGGGCGCACCAATTAGTTCAGGTAGGTATGTCTTTGCTCAAATATTTCTGTCGCAGATTTTTTAAATATCTCGGAAGTATGTATTGATGACGCATATTTTTATCATGCAGGTTATAGGTACATGTTTAATGACAAACTCGTCACAGTGTGGTCGGTCCCAAATTATTGTTATCGATGTGGTAACATAGCTAGTATCATGCAGTTCACGACAGTGGATCAGAGATCACCAGTGCTGTTCCAGGCAGTGCCTGATTCCGAGAGAGTAATCCCACCTCTAATGCCCACTCCGTACTTTTTGTGATCTATCTTAAGTGGCTCATCTGTACGAATGCGGAAGAGAAATGTCTGTGTCTAGACTCTACGGAATCACATGATTTGATTGGCCGGATCCAGGCTGGTACCATGACGGACCCACACATTCATGAGAATATATCATTGATTATATACATATTACTTTAGAAAATTTTGATTCCCTTAAAAGAAATTATTTGATGCGTTCTACGATCAAAGTACGATACTTAGAGAGGACTGAATTGTCGTGTGATTGATCTTATTCAGGGAATGTTCTTTAGATTTTTTAAGAACTTTATCAGGTTTTACATGTTGTAAAGTTAATTACATGTTGTAAAGCTAACTTTTATATATCTACATAGTATCTGCCATTGCATCAGCCTGATTTTTGTAGCTCGAGAAAAAAAAAGAAAACGATATTTTGCATCAGAGCAAATGTGAACATCCTGTGGTATAGACGCTTTTGCTGTCTACTATGTACATTCTGTAGAGCATTCATATCTCAGAGCAGCATTCTGGACTTTAATGTTCAAAAGACTAAGAGCTTTTAAATAATTTATGAGCGCGAATAACGCAAATAGTCCAGTGCTGTGTGTGAATATAAAAAGAAAAGAAAAGAAAAGAAATATCACGTTTAAACATTCCGGCAAAAAGTACACTCTCTGAGTACAGTAAATGCTTCTCTGACATTACAATCGTTGTGCGTAGAATTCAGATTTATTAAAGCGTGAGCATATATAGTACTGTTAAGGTCTTCCTGAACATATAAATGATCTGTTGCTGGTTTAGGTACTGTGTGTGCTGCGTACCGTTCTTTTTTCTTCTAAATGCGCAATCGGTGTTCTTAGCAAGAATCGTAAATTCGGCTCTTTTTCGCCGAAGTACAAATAGCGTGTAGCAGTAGCCAAAGTTTTCCTGCTTAGGTAAGGAAATCCGATAGCGGGATCGTTATAGCATCTGTAGAGAGTTGTCTTATTATTTTTATGCACATGGCATTTTTTTACGCTTAATTTTAAGAAATTCCGAGCTCAAATATTGTCTTTAAACTACCTTGACACACATTAATGTTCTTTTCAAGAAAGATATCCACCGTTCGTTCGTCACACACACTTCTCTCTTCTATATATATATATATATATACATATATGCCAAATCGCTGACGTATTGAATAATCGTAATTAGCTAATTGTCATAAGTTCATTAATGTAGGGAGCAACTTGAAAAGAAAAAAAACCGAGACCCTTAGCAATGTGCCTCTAAATTAATAAGCGTTTGTGTAATATAATGATACGATATTGATATGACATAATTAATGGAAATGCACCGGCCATTGCGTATCATAAGCCTGAATTCTGACCATCGATTTTTGCTAGCTCACGATAATTCCTAAGCGATCACAGACCCGACAAATATGGCATTGACATTGTGGCACAGGCTGTCAAGTTGAGACTACTCTATTTTGAATTTTGTGATATAGACCGAAGGAGGCGTGTGCAATGGTCATGTCGATGTTTATAACGACTCTCCTTGTCGCACCATTCGAAGAGGTGTTTTGCGAAGACCCGTTATTCCAAGAAATGTAATAAACTTTTGAACAGTGCCTTCAGAACTATAACACGACGGTCTACTAGAAGTATAAATGCTTTCTTATTCTATTTCATAAGCCTTCCGCTATTGTTTTGGAACGAGCCTTTGCTTTTTCGCGAAACTTTTCTACGATATTTACGTTTTACGATTTTACTACCTTTTAGGTCTACTCTTACAATTTTACATCACGCGCGCGCGGTATATTCTCTATTTGTACTACATATTATAACGTACAATTACAATTGCGCGATACTTTACGCGAGTAATGTATTACATAAGGTAGAGAGGAGCGCATCTAGAACGAATTGGGACACGGAGCTTGCGTTACAAACTCGACTCGCTACATTTGCAGCCTCCGAGTCGTGAAACGGTTTTGCAACGACGGGAACGCCCTACGTGCGGTACGGACCCTGGTGGAAATCTTCTCATGGGTAGGCAAAAAGGGTAGGCAAAATTATAATTCTTTATATTTTAATTAGTAACTTCACTATCAATTTATTTTGTAATTACGCATTATAAAGATATTAATTACAAAACAGACACATTAAAATAAACTACAGCGATAAACAATATTACACATTGATCTTTCATTACCCTGGTGGAAATCTTCTCATAAGTAGGCAAAAAAGGGAAGATACTCATGGGGAGAATTGGGACTTTTTTGCCTACCCATGAGAAGATTTCCACCAGGGGATATCATTAGAAATCCTTAAAAAAAAAGAAAAGAAGTATTAGCCTCTGTATCTATTGGGGTGTTCGCGGCGTTTCGTTTACCGGAATGCCTCTGTCTGTGATCGCTTTAATCTTATCGAAGTGTCCAAGCGCTTGCGGCGACTCGATATTAATAATCGGTAAGCTCGCGAGAGAGAGAACAAATAAAGACAATTTGCAAGATAAAAATAAAATAACGAAGACTAATTTAGCTTAATGTGCTCCGTGCGGGAGCTTGAACACTGCGCATAATCCTTAAAGATCTCACAGGTAGACACCATTTTAAAACGATCATCATGTACCTTGAAAGTATAGACTTTGTTATGTTAATGTAATGAAGAACGTCTGTAATAAAAATGCGCAAAAAATCGCACTTGATCGCATTGTCAATAATAGAGAAGAACACGATCGCATAGTGCAGACCAAACGCTTTGGACCAAACGCTATGGTACATGAGCATATTTACAGTTCGAAGACCAAGAGGCAGAGCCGCGGGGATACGACGACAAGAAGAAAGATGTCGTCAGCTAACTACCATTGGGGTAGACGAGGCAGAAGACCGAGACGGTAACATAATTATTTTTAAGCCGTATTTTTAAGCAGTAATATAACCCGTCAGTATTATATATTCGTACCTCTGACCATACACATATGAACACACACATACAAAGTGAATATGTGAATATGCTACGTTTCTTATACATACATGAAAACATAATTGCTAAATAAACATTTAATAAAACTATTATATTGTTATTTACTTCATACTTACCAAATCAAGTTTTATTTAATATGTATAATCTATTGTAACTGTAAATAAATTTATTATTTACTGTATAATTAAATGCTGGTACATTCAAGAAATTTGTAATTCTGACCTGGATTTATATCCTGTCTAAACTACACATGTATGTTTAAATTGATGTTTTACCTAGTTATTGCACCAATAATGTTTAAATAAATCGTAGCTTTAGTTTTTAACGCAGGAAAAGAAAATTTAACGTTTAAGCGCTAACCAATGTTGATGCATTTTTCTGAAGAAATACTTACATATTGATTTTGTTGCATATTCGAAATCTAAAATCCAAGCATGCTAGAAGCACTTTCATTATCTTCAATGTGTCAGGTATTTTAAAAGAACACTAAATTTATCTTTAAAAATAGGCAAAATTCAAGCAGCTGTAACTTTGTTAAAAACGAATAAAATTTAAATTTAAAAAAAGGATTTTAAAGCTTGAAATCTCTACTTTTGAAAGTTTTTATCGTGGATTGAATAAGAAATGAGCATTTTGACTTTGATTGCTCATAACTTCCTTAAAAATCATCGTATTGCAATTCAAAAAACAGATTCTTAAAGCTGAAACTTTGCTTTATTGAACGGTATAATTGCCAAATTTTTTAAAATAACAAATAGACATGATACAAATGGATGAAAATAATGTAAATTATTTTTAAATGCAGAGTACTTAAAAGTACAAAAAAACATAAAGAATAAATTTGTTTTATTTGTATCATGTCTACATGTTATTTAAAAAAATCTATTTTCTTAGAAATAATAGTCTGTAACACCTTTAGCTTTACAATCTGTACATACTGTTTGTAAGATATATTCTTTATAAGACTAGTTAGAAGAGGATGCGTAACACTACAAAATGCATGATATCAGTACAAAATTACCTTTTTCAAAAAAGGTAAAAAAAGGGCGCCAAGTACACGCGTGGTTGTTACCTCGGAAAAAAACCAAGTGGTAGTATCATTAATTTTATCTCACAAAATTGTCTCACAAAAATTGTCTCACAAAATTGTCTGACAAAAATTGTCTCACAAAATTATTAAATTACAAAATTGTTACTTTATTCAATCCAAGTGATATCTATCTCGAAAAAACCTAAATAACAAGTGGTATCTATTTAAAAAAAAATATGTGAAATCTTTTAATACTGCGCCAATTACAAAGAGAGAATATATATATATATATATATATATATATATATATATATACCTTATGACAAAATTATTATTATATCACGAAATTGCGTTACCAAACTCAATCCAAGTGATATATATATTTCAAAAAAATATATAAAATCTTTAAATTACGCCAACTACAAAGAGAATGTATATATTGCTTTGAAAAATAATTGTAGTGCAACTACTCTTAAAAAATAAAACAAAATTGTGTTACCTAACTCAACCCAAGTGGTATGTATCTTTGTATTCCTGAGGATCTTTCTATCAACCCAAGTGGTAGTAGTTTTAATTCTCCTTGATAAAATTATAATATTACAAAGAATCATTTAATCATTTTAATCACAAAGAATTAAAGAGGTAACATTATAAAATAAAAATATTTAATTAAAATAAAATAAAAAAATTTTTCTTGTAAAAAACTTGGCGCTGCTTTTTTAAAGTCTATCCAGACAAATTTGCATCGCGCATAAACATAAGCGTAAGAAATTGATTGGTTCAGATATATGTGCAAAAGGAAATAGACCAATCTATCTCTTTATGCATATGCTTATGCACCTATGCAAGTTTGTCTGGTTTAACCTTAAAAAAGCAGCGCCAAGTTTTTTACAAGAAAAATTTTTTTATTTTATTTTAATTAAATATTTTTATTTTATAATGTTACCTCTTTAATTCTTTGTGATTAAAATGATTAAATGATTCTTTGTAATATTATAATTTTATCAAGGAGAATTAAAACTACTACCACTTGGGTTGATAGAAAGATCCTCAGGAATACAAAGATACATACCACTTGGGTTGAGTTAGGTAACACAATTTTGTTTTATTTTTTAAGAGTAGTTGCACTACAATTATTTTTCAAAGCAATATATACATTCTCTTTGTAGTTGGCGTAATTTAAAGATTTTATATATTTTTTTGAAATATATATATCACTTGGATTGAGTTTGGTAACGCAATTTCGTGATATAATAATAATTTTGTCATAAGGTATATATATATATATATATATATATATATATTCTCTCTTTGTAATTGGCGCAGTATTAAAAAATTTCACATATTTTTTTTTAAATAGATACCACTTGTTATTTAGGTTTTTTCGAGATAGATATCACTTGGATTGAATAAAGTAACAATTTTGTAATTTAATAATTTTGTGAGACAATTTTTGTGAGACAATTTTGTGAGATAATTTTTCGAAACGTTGTGAGTTTAAATATATTACAATAATTATTAGGCCAGTTGGGTCGAACAAAAACGACTTCTGTTTTTAATAATTTTGTTAAGATAGATATCACTTGGATTGAATAAAGTAACAATTTTGTAATTTAATAATTTTGTGAGACAATTTTTGTCAGACAATTTTGTGAGACAATTTTTGTGAGACAATTTTGTGAGATAAAATTAATGATACTACCACTTGGTTTTTTTCCGAGGTAACAACCACGCGTGTACTTGGCGCCCTTTTTTTACCTTTTTTGAAAAAGGTAGCAAGGACGGTACACTGTGAATTATTAAAGTGGAATGCTTGCGATGCATCTTGCGCAACATACTTGTAATTCTCAGAAAAATCTAGTACTGCAAGAATTTCTCCTCTTTTCAAATTTTCTTTTTTTTCCTGGTAGTATCGAGATTGTTCTTTTGCAATGAAAGAATGAGGTTTCAGTATGATCAATTGGTCACACAATTTATCAACAAATTCCGACGATGAAAGAATGTGCGTCTGAAGAGTTGATCTGTCAGTACTTGTCCACACACTGTAGGGGAGACCGGGGCCTAACCGTCGCCGGGGTTGAACCGTCAAATCAAATATCTCGGAACCTGTATATTGTGCGAACTCGCTATTAACATTGTAAACGCTGCTTATGGTACCCATGTGACCAACGGAGTTTCGGCAGGTTACCTGCCGTGTTATGATTTTTACGAGGGCAAACGTGTTTTCGGAAGGTGAAAGTTACATTTTCTGCGCATGGAAATTTTGTAATATTTGCAATAATATTTGCTCTCCAAATCTCGAGGAACGTGATTATAAAGAGTAATGCATGCTGAACACGAATCCAGTGTAGTTTTTTCATTATCGTTGATGTCTAATATTTCGTGGGCGATCAAACCTGAAACTTGTGTTTGGGGTTAATCCGTCAGTAAGCAGTCCGGGTGCATTTTCAAGGCATTCTCGGGCATTTCCAGGCTCACTGCATATGGAATATGGATGAGACGGGAATTACAACCGTTCAGACACCGAATAGAGTCATCGGACGTCGAGGAGTGAAACAAGTCGGGCGAGTGACTTCTGCGGAAAGAGGAACCCTCGTAACTATTTTTTAATAATGTTTCGCATAAAAATTTTGAATAAATTTTTATATTTTTCTCTTAAAAAACAATTATTAAGATGTATCCTATCATTTTTCAGGATTAGATGTACGTATATGTATTGAAAATGCAGTGTGACGGTTAAACCCCGGCATTTTTGAGATTTCAATTTTTCCACCGTTGTCGTTTTTGCTCTATACCGGTTAAACAAAGCGACGTAGATAAAAATTTCCTATATAAATTTTGTAGCTAAAGGTTCACTCTTTACAGTGGTATACCACATTTAACTAAAATTATTTATTTTCTTGTTAAAAATCGGCACCGAAAAAAACTGACGGTTAGGCCCCGGTCTCCCCTACTGTACGTGATGTACACTTTTCTCCTCTAAGAGTTCTTTCAAATGTTTTTTTAGTTCAATAATACCAGGACATTTCCTGCACTCTCCAATAAAACAATTTGCATCAGGATTTTTGCATACGATTTGGCGTAAGCAATCTTTATAATCACGTAAAATCATGTCGGAATCTTCAGTGAGATTTTGTAAATTGATTGAGTCAATCATCAATTTGCAATTCTGGTGTATCGTACAGACACAGACCGAATGCGTACCATTCGCGCCAGCAAGTATACAATGTTTCGGTCGGAGTTGGGCAAATTTACTAAAACTAACTGGACAGTCAGGGTAACATTTACTATAAATATCATAAAGCCCTCTTAAATCTGAAAAGAGAAGACGTTTTTGTATTAAATCTCTGCCCTCGTCATTTTTTACAGAAACTACATCTTTCATACCCGGCATGATTCTGCTATTTTCGTCACTATTGTAAAAATCTTTAATTCGTGTAACAGTACTTACCGACAATGGTTTACCATTCTTAGCAGTTGTTTGTGCTAAAACGCCCTTAGAAGCTTTCAATTCCATAGCTTTTTTTGCAAACTGCCTAGAACAGTTGAATTCCCGAGAAATTTTACTTAAATTCCATGCATTTGGTGCCGTAGTCAGAATCGTCAATCTCAAAGGATCATTAATTTTGAGAGTGGAAAATTTTTCCTTCAATCCATTCAACATGTCTTCCAATTCGATCTCTCTTTGTGATTTTATATTCGATTCAATTCCACTGGAAGGTAATGAAGATACATTGGAAGATCCAGAAATATTCCGTTCGGTATCATGAGTACCATTATCAAACGTTTCATCAAGACTTGATGAGACGTGTGTATCTTCCATTCGAGGATATTTGATTTTCCTACATGCTGCACAAACCTTAGCATTATCTGGAAATTCTGGGAATATTCTTTTCATGGAAGTAGAAATATATCGAAGAACTTTCCCTTTGTGGCCTTTCCCATTGTAGGGATTGCAACATCTATCACCGTGTATATTGGACATATTCAGATTTATATTGTAAGATCAGATTGTAAGAACAGCACTGAGTTGCAGAAAAGTCTAAGAACTCGGCTGGGGGTACCCTTGTTATAAGGACCGTGGATGATTTTCACTTGCGAGAAAGATTCGCCGCCTAGCGGCAGCGCCTCGCACTTTAAATCTTTCCAATAGTACACTTCATGACACAGCTGCAGTATATACTGCACAGAAGATGCTGGTTCCTGAATTGAAAAACATCATTCCTGAGCTTATAAGAGTTATCTACTTTACTGATGGAGCAAAACAGCACTTCAAAAATAAATACCAGATAATGAATCTTATGTATCACAAAAAGGATTTTGGTATTGAAGCGGAATGGCACTTTCATGCCACTGCACATGGCAAAGGTGCTTCAGACGGTGTAGGTGCTATATTCAAAAGAGAAGCTGTACGAGCTAGCCTCCTTTGTAAACCGAACGATGCCATTCTTACGTTCGAGAAACTTGTTGACTGGGGTCAGAAACATTCTAAAAGTATTAGTATATTGTCTTATAATGACAAAGAGCACCAAAAGACGAAGAGATTTTTGAATAGCAGATTTAATGTTGCTCCACCAGTTCCAAATATTATGAGAAATCATTCTTTCGTACCAATCAACAAAGAAATGGTAATAAAGAGATATTCCCATGATAGAGATAGATCGACTCTTTCATATCGAGATTTTAAAAGGTAGAGGGTAAGAGCTCAAGTGATATCAGGATCAAGCACCACGAATAGTGAGAGGCAAGGGGACTCACTTTAATCAAGCACCCCAATGGGAACAGAAAACTACTACGTCCACGTCGTTGTTCCCGGGTAGCGCTAAAAGTAGTATTTTTTGGTTACCAAAATATATGTTCTTATCTTGCAAATTCATGACATGTGTATGGGATTGAGTTTTGAACACACACACACACACACACACACACACACACACACACACACACACACACACACACACACACACACACACACACACACACACACACACACACACACACACACACACACACACACACACACACACACACACACACACACACACACACACACACACACACGCACGCACGCACACATACCTTCACAGTCTTATATCTCCTTATAATCACTACGAATTACACTTTGCAAGATTTCGACGCGTGCGAGCGTAACGATTGCGTACAGCCGCGTGGTCGCTTGATGCCGCGAACAACTTTTAAGCAAATCGGATCGCTTTTTTAAAAAAATCGTCTGCCATATTGGATCCGCCATTTTGAATTTTGAACTAACTTCAGATTTGTATTCAGCGACCCCAAAAACCTTTACGTACCAAGTGTCATGAAAATCCACATATTTTAATCTCGTATTTCAAGTTGCAGTTACGCTTATCCGCCATTTTTGGTTAGCCATGTTGAATTTTTTAAAACTGCCACACGGCATGGAAAAATAGATAAAATTTGCTGTAATTTGAGCCCAAAAAAAATGTTCTTAACCAAAATTTAAAATGGGCAGGGGGGGTGTAACGTTGAGAAAGAATGCCCCATATATATATATATTATACTTCCCCCCTCCTCGTCCTCCAATAACCTATTCATTCTTTCCTCCAGCTCTCTGCATCCCCCGAGTTGTACACCGAAAAAATCCTACAACTTTCTTTCTCTCCTACTATTTCTGATACCACTACATCCCCCTCTTCCTCCTTAATTAACCTACTACCTACTTTCCCCCAATCTCTCTTTTTGCCTATTACAAAACCTCCCTTTGCTCTCTCTCTTCTTTTTACTTTCCTAGCATAGCTGCATGTCCATTCGTGCGTCTTTGGCAGCTTGTCTTTAATCTTTTCCCATCCCTCTTTTTCTAGCCAGTTTCACATAAACTAATAAAATCAAACTTTCCTATGTATTTCCAAAACTCTTTATCTTTATTTACTAAACCCGCTGTGTTCCAAAATAAAATTCTTTTTCTCCCTTTTGTACCCTTCCCTCCTTCTTCGGTTTTCCTTTTCCCTCTATCTCCTACCTTGCTCCTCTCCCCTGTCCCACCTTCCTGGCTTAAACGAAGTTTTGTTCCTTTTCATTACCCTTACTTGTTTCTGCCCCAACTTCCTCTCTCTCCTCTCCTTCTATTCTATTTTCTTTGCCTATCTCCTTTTCCAACTCCGTCCATACTTTCCAGACTCCCTCCATTCTGACCCTTCCAAAACCTACCTTTATCTCTTTACCTCTAATTCTTTGCTCTTTGGCCCATCTATTCAATTTTTCCTGTATTTTTCTTTCCTCCCAGCTTAAATCATTTTCTATAAAGACCTTACCTCCTTTTAACTTACTCTTATTTCTCATTATTTTCTTCTTCTTTTCTTTACTCTCAATTTCTACTACTATACCGTGCCACTGTTCCTATTACTTACCTTGCATTCTACTTCTAACTTTTCTTTTATAAAATCCTGTATCCATTGTCTACCTCCCCTTATGTCCCTTTCCACTTCCCTCGGCAATACTATACCTTTCATCACTATATTACACCTTCTCCTCTCTCTATCTTTATCCGCCAACCACTTCTTAATCTTGCCTACTTCTCAATTACTTAACCTATCTTCGCTGCACTCCGAGAAGGATCCCGCGTAAGTACTCCCCCTTCTACTATAATTATCTCTACTTTCCTTATCACTAATTACGCTCGTTCCTCCCCCTTCGCTTCTCTCTTCGTACATGCATACCCTCTTTTCCATATCTTCTAACCTTTCCATTACACATTTCTCCAAATCCTCTATTTTCTCTTTAATCTCCCTTATACTTTCTTCCCACACCCTCTCTTTTATTCTTATATCCTCCATATATTCTCTATACATCCTCCTATCCTCTTTTAGTACCTTTATTTCTTTGCTGAGCTGTTCACATAAATCCTTTCCTATTTTCTGTTATTCATCCCCTTTTCCTTTACCCTCTTCTAACCTAAACGTTACTTTCTTACCATTATCCTTTTCCTCCGTAACTAATTTCCTCTGCTTACTATCCTGCCTTTGTCTTAACTGCCTTTCCCGCGGTTTCCGCGCTTCCCACTTCTTTGCCTGCCATAACTTTCGCCTTCTAACCTCTCCTTTGACGGTTCCTTTCCTTCTCTCTAACGCCTTTCCTATTGTTCGCCTACCTTTCCCTTCAATCGCCGTACTTCCTTATCTTATCTTCTCACTCCTGCTACATCTATTCGCCTCGCCTTTACAATTATTCGTCTATTACCACTTATAACTATCTCACACGCTCAATTCGCAACCACTCTCTCACACGCCACCTAACCAAGTCCTGTTCTACTGAATATAATAGGCCTGTTTGTTTTCGCTGCACTTCTGAACTATTGCAATAAGTTAGAATGAAAGAAAATATATTTGTTTTATTCTAACTTATTGCACTTGTTCAGAAGTGCAGCGAAAACAAACAGGCCTAATATATCAATCAGATACCATATTGAAGTTTAAATAACATAATATAATATCTAATTAAAGTAAGAAGCGAAATATACTTATATCCATAAATTGTCATTTTAAATATCATTTCCTTACTTATTGACATTGTGATACTTTAAGTATTAATTAGAAACAAACGGAACATGAGCGACGATTTTGCTTCTCAGAATCTTTTTTACTACACAAAATGTATTAAAAATAATTAACATACTTCGGAGAAATCTTTATTATGCGATAGTGTCTGTTACACGTGCATATAAATAAGATAGATTTTTCAGAAAAATAGTGCCTGTCAAACGTGCATAGATACAGATCACTTTTTCGTTCTCTTTAACTTTAGCAACTTTTACAAAACAGCATATACGTAATACGTGTGCGATTTTGGGTACACTTTCCTTCTTAGAGTCTATTCACACCAATTCACACGAGGCGGTTTTGTCGCGCTGTCGCGCGTGGCCGCGCGTTATCGCGAGGCGAGGTGCGACAACGCGCGCATACGTGCGTACGCGAAACAGTGTACGCGTGACGACGAGCGTCTACGATACGCTTTGCAGCATTTTAGACCCATAGGACACTCGCCGTCGCGCGTACACCGTTTCGCGCAAGCGCGTATGCGCGCGTTGTCGCACCTCGCCTCGCGATAACGCGCGGTTCGTGCAAACGTTAACGCGCGGCCGCAATCGCGCGGCAGAAACACCTCATGTGAACAGGCTCCTTGATCTCCTCGGTATCAGCTCCCTGCCGTCAATATATATTTCACTATCTATCACGCGGCGACGGTCACGATCGTCCCTATTTCTAGATTCCCAGCAAACACAGTTATGTAACCGTTATATTGCCGTAATAAAACAAAATGTAATATGTAATGTAACGTGGAGGTTGCAGTTATATATATGTTAATTGTAATTTCCCACTCATGTGACATTGTGTGGACATAACAGCAATATAATGCATTATATTGAAATTATATAAATTACTATAATTTAATGTAACTGTTATATTAATTGCTTAAAATGTATATAACTGCAATATATATACTACCGAACTGTTATATATCTAGTATTGAAATAGCCATAATGCTCGAAGTTATTTGTATCTATAATAACTGTAAAGTTAAAATTTATATCTTTTATGTAGATACATCTCTGAAATAATTACATGTAGATCTATATAAATGTATTGACAATGAAATGCATCTATACAACAGATATAAATTATAACTCCACAGTTATTATAGATACAAATAACAAATTTGTAATGTTCTAAAGAAAAATGAATACTAAAACATATATTTTTTATTGCACAAATGTTTTATTGATGCACACATTCTTCAAGCTTACATATACGTATATTAGAGGACTGTTTATATTTAAATTGAAATTAATACGTTAATAACAAATATAGCTTGTCACTTACCGCATTACAAATTACTGAAGAAAATTATACCCTATTTTGTGAGGGTTGCTTCGTAAGAAAGACATCTTGTATAATGTTATCCGTCTTCTCTTTAATTTTCATTAATATTCTTTAAAATTAACATATACCGATATCCTCATTCCCTAATTCGTGCTAATGATATCAGAGTTAATTATTTAGTATTTCCCAGGCGTCGTCTTCCGCCTTCGAGTTCCAATTCTGTTGTGCCTTATTGTCCGTTTCGAAATTGATCAATGATTCCTCCTTCTTCTCCGCTTTCGATTGCCTCTTCGAAGTTATCGTCTTGCCCGTTTGTCTTGCGTCATTGCCCCAATCCCAATCGCAGTTCGAGATATTTGAGGAATCTCCGGTAGAAATGTTACTTCTGAAATAAGCAAAGGATAAATTTTAAAAAATTAATTGTGTTTTACTAGCACGAATTTATTAATAAAATCGATAATCTGATGCACATTTATTTTTATATATGTATATTGCTAAAAGTTTAGAAGGAACGTACTTTGAACTGGAGCTTCTTACGAGAGACGATTTTTCATTGGAGCGATTTGATTGTATTGAATCGCTATTCTGATACGTGTTAGAGGACTGGTATCGGTCCATGGAATCATATTGCCTAGGTTGTTCCGCTGAATTGGTCCCAGCAATATCACCCCATCCTCCCCGTCTCGTTATATCCCCAACCTGTGCATTAGTCTAAATTAGTCCCTAAATTTCTTGACTCTTAATAAGACATTCACTTATAACTTGTGACAATAACTTCTGACAATTTGATCTTAATGACAATTAAATAATGTCAGCAATAGAACAGAAAGCAAATAAAAGAATTTATACCTTTGTAACCAAATGATTGACCTGAGCTCCTACGTCCTCTAACAACGTTCCGTCACGAACCTAATAATATAATACAAAAAGAAGGGGAAAACAAAATGAAAATATATTTAAAAAATAAAATAATTATAATTTTGACAGAAGAGAAATTAAAGAAAATAAATTTACGAAAGTAGTAATGATAATTGTAACCAATACATCTCGCACATTTGTGATTTTATGTAAATTTATGCGTAGTAATTCTAATATCGAAGATAAATGAAACAATAAGCTTTAATCCTATTCTTTAATATTATTTAAGAGACGGAAGAAATTGTTTTAATCCCTAATTAGTTTGCATGTTCGAAATCTTTTTTCGAAATTTGCCTTTTGCGAACTTGCCTTTTGCATCGCGAGTCCTCCGATCTTAATCGCGTTCTCAGTAGCTTTGCTCGCTATTTTCGACGCCGAGGAAGAGAATATTGACCAGCCCTGCAACAGTAGGAAATAATACATTAATTTGTTAATTGTAAATTACAAAAGTTGAGCAAATATTAAAAGTCGTACAGCTGCTAATGATGATACTGCGGTGTCGAATAATTCCTGGGACGAACTCTTGGGCGGTGGATCCATTTGATAACCGAAGCCACCGTATTTACCGCCTTGATTAGGTGGGATATTACTAAAAAGATAATATATAATTATAACTACTTCTCTCATGTTAAAGCCAGGAACACAATACAAAGGTACAGGGAATAGCAACAGAATGTAGATTTTCAACCAATCGGGAGCCGTGTATCAATGCATTCTGTTCCTATTCCCTGTACCTTTGTATCGTGTTCCTGGCTTAACGCTCTTTCATTCTTACACTTTACCACACATTCTTCCAATATCTGAACTTGATCACTATTTCATTTGTTCACCCTCTTGTACTTTCCTTTAATTGTGTTCAATATTCTACAGCTATACCAATTAGTGATATATACCAAAACCGTGTTATGTGTATTATATTTATCATATTAGAATATAAATATACGGGGTGTCCTAGATCTCCCTCATGGTAAAGAAAGTGAAAATATTCTCGAATGTTAATCCTATTCTCGATACTCGATATTGATATAATTCTACATATATATTTATATTACATTACTAATATTATTTATACGAAAAAATAACAATATATGGTATTAATACTAATTTCGAGATTGTCCCGGCCGAAATGTGATGGAATACTTCCTAACCTCACCTACTGTCACCATGCATGGCAATGGGCGCGTTCAGCAGACACCAACTGTTGAGTTCGTGTTGTTAACACTCTGCGTTGATTGGTTGATTCTAAAAGTAAGAGCCAATCACGTTCGACTGCTACTGAGTGGCTGTATCTCCTGAACGCGCCTAATCACCGAACTTCTCTTCTCTGCCCTTCCCCTTCCCTATCAGAATGTATATAAATTAAAAAATAATGTATAATATTTATATAATTATTGATACAGAAAATATATTTTTTGATATTCGTATTAGTCAAATCGATTCTTACAAATAAAATAATAATAGATATCTATATATTTATTATTTATATAGATATAAATATATAAATAAGACCGCGGCGTCTTAGAATAATTGTGTATACGTACAATATTTTAAAATAAACCAAAATATGTATATTAATAACTTAAAACATAATTAAGACGAATTAATAAAAGCGAGTTAATGCCGGTCATAGTCCGAATTCTATTATTTCAAGACCGTCTTAAAAGTATGTTTTATGTTATTGTTAATATACATATTTTGGTTTATTTTATAATTGTACGTACAATATATTATTTTAAGACGCCGCGGTCTTATTTATATAACTTATATTTATATATTAAATAATAAATCCTATAGATATCTATATTGCACGCTTTGTCAGTATAATATATCTCTGAACGTGTTATATTGAACGTTTTATTGTTATTATTGTAGTGTAACCAATAAATAACAGAGCAATATAACTGTTACAAAACAGTTATATTACTGCTACAAAAAAGATTACATAACTGTTGTATATATATTACATTACTATAGTTATATTACATGTTACTTCTGTGTTATATAATAGTTATAGTCTGTGTTTGCTGGGTTATAATAACTGACTGACAGCGCGCTGAACGCACTGTCTGCACTGCGCGTATATATATATATATAATATATGCATATTAAAAAATATATGTATATATAATAGATGGCGATTTTAATATAAGGATAGGAGAATTAGGAGGTTTGGACATAGAGGAGATGGAGTTGGAAAGGAGAAGTAAAGATAAGATAACACAGGCCTACAAAATAAAAAAAGTGGTCTGTACTTTTGACCAGACCCACCTATCTTTATGTATTTTGACGCGCTGAATCCGAATCTGAAGTCTGTTTAGCCCAAACACCCTCAAAATTTCGAGTAAATCGCAAAAATAGCTAAAAATTGCGAAAAATCACGTTAACGAGTGCGAGAAAATTCGGAAAAAATTTTTCTGACCTGGATCAAGTGTGTTTCTTTTTTATTTTAATGCGCTGATTCCGAATCTGAAGTCTGTTGAGCTCCATTACTAAAAAATTTGGCAAAATCACAAATAAAAAAAAACTAAAAATCGTGAATAGTAAAAAATCCAGAAAAAAAATGTTATGGATATAAATTACTTCAAAACAAATTGTACGGAATCAGGTTTACTTTGATGTTCTTCTTATACTGTTCTTCTCTTGTAGCGAACTCTTTTCTCTTCGAATGACCTATGCAGTGGGTTTCTCTTTCTCTTCTTCCCATTCTGATTCGTTTCTCTCTTTAGTGTCCAACAGTAATCTGCCATCATGTTGATATCCCATCTTCCTTGGTATCGATTTTCCATTTCATGTATATCTTGATGGAATCGTTCTCCTTGTTCTTCACTGTAGTCTCCAAGGTTTTCAGGAAAGTAGTTAAGATGAGAATGTAGGAAGTGCAATTTGAGATTCATCAAGCAACCTAACTTTTTAAAATTTTTCAACAACTCTTCAACCAAATTCTGGTAATCCTCACTCCTCTCATTTCCTAAAAAGTTCTGAGATACATTCCTGAAACTTTGCCACGCTGCTTTTTCAGTGTCATTCATCTGTGTAATGAAATTTTCGTCTCGAAAAAGAGTTCGAATTTGAGGACCATCAAAGATACCCTCTTTCAATTTCGCATCACTTATCGCGGGAAACTTCTTTCCTAAGTATTGAAAACAGTCACTATCTTTATTCAAAGCTTTGACAAACTGCTTCATGAGACCAAGCTTGATATGAAAAGGTGGTAGCAGAATTTTCGAAGTTTCCCGCTTTCTAGACAGGAGCTGTACTAGAAAGAAGAGGGAGGTGCATAGGATGTACAGGAGGTGGAGAAACGGTAAAATAGGCAGGGACAGGTACATAGAAGAGAAAGGAAAGCTGAGGGATCTGCAGTTAAAGAAACAAGAGGAGAAGAGACGGAAGGAAGAAGAGGAGTTAAGGAAACTAAGAAAGGAAGCAGAAGTTTGGAAATACATAAATCAGAAAAGGAACAAAAAGGTATGGATGGGAAATAATATAGACAAGAATGAATGGAGAGGGCACTTCATGGAGTTACTAGGAGGGACGGAAGTCGACAAGGAGGATGAGAGCAGGAAGAACACAAGGCATCAAGAAGATAAGGGAGAAGAGGAGGACGCAATTACAGAAATGGATATCAAATTGGCGTTAAAGAAATTGAAGCTAAAAAAAGGCTGCGGGAGTAGACGGGATCCCAATGGAGGCGTGGAAATATGCGAGTGGGATTTTATGGAATAGGCTGGTGGATTTGATGAGACAAATATGGAGAGAAGGAAGAATACCCACGGATTGGAAGAAAAGTATAATAGTGCCACTATACAAGAGAGGAGATCAAGAGAGGACGGGTAATTATAGAGGTATCTCGCTATTATGTACGGCGTACAAGGTTTATGCGGAGGTATTAAGGAGCAGGTTAGAGATGGAGGCTGAAGAGAAGGGGATGGTCAGGGGGGCTTTAGAAAAGGAAGGTCAACGATAGATAACATATTCGTGTTGAACCATTTGATTTAAAAAAAAGAAGAAAAAGAGGTAAAGTGGAAAAGGTGTACGCGATATTTGCAGATTTCAAGGCTGCATTTGATAATGTGGATAGGGAAATCCTGTGGAGGATTCTACGAGGAAAGGGAATAAAAAAACAACTGGTAAGAAGATTGGAAATGATTTACGAGGAAACGGAAGTTGTGGTAAGGACCAGTCATGGGTATACGGAGGAGTTCCAGACATCAAAAGGAGTAAGGCAGGGATGCGTAATGAGTCCACTTCTGTTCAATCTGTATATAGCGGATTTAGCTGAGGTAATGGAAAAGAGAGGAATAGGAGGAATAGAGGTAGATAAGATCAGGGTTTAGAATTTAGAGTATGCGGATGATATTGTGATGGTAGCGAGAAATAGGGATGCATTGACAGATATGATGAGCACACTGAAAAAATTCCTAAAGGAAAGAAAATTAGAGCTATGTACAGAGAAGACAAAGATTTTAGTATTTAATAGGAAAAGAAAAGAAGGCAAGGAGGTATGGAAATGGGGTGAAAAATATATAGAAGAGGTATAGACTTTTAAATATTTAGGATTTACGTTTAATAAGAATGGTAACTATAAGGATCACATTAGAGAATTGATGAAAAAAGGTAGGATGGCGGTTAGACAAGTCTGGGGACTAGGAGAAAGAATATGTAGGGAGGATTTCTTAAGGAGGTGGATGTTGTTTAAATATTTGGTGCAGAGTGTTATGGCTTATGGAGTAGAAATTTGGGGGTGAGAAGAGAAGGTAGAGTTGGAAAAAATAATGATGGACTATATTCGTTGGATATTTGCTATAGAATTTTGTACACCAAGGTATGTGATATCAAGGGAAATAGGCATGGTTAAATTAAAGGTGGGATGGAGTATAAGGGCAATGAGGTATGAAGAAAGAATTTTAAAAGGCATGGGAGGAGATATTGTAAGGCACTGTTGGAAGGAAAAGGAAGCTTATGGGGGGAAGGATATGTATAGTATTGAGAGAGAAAGATATTACAACAGGAATGGATGGGGAATAGGCATACTGGAGGATCTGAGAAGAGAGGGAGCGAATTTAGAGAATGAAATAATAAGTAGGGAAAGGGATAATTTGAGACAATGGGAAGGAAATAAAATCCTAGAGGCAAAGTATAATAAAAGATATAGAGTGTTAGATAAGTTAGATGGAGGTCCGGAATATTTAAAGAAGAGTAATTTAAAAAGGGTAAGGATAGGTGATGATGTGAGAGCTTTAATAAAACTGAGATGCAAAAATTTGGAAGAAGCAAACAAATATTGGTTAGAAGATGATTGTAAAAAATGTATTTTGTGCGGTGATGGCAAAGACTGTATGGAACATTATGTATATAGAGGAATATGTCAGAGAGCAAGTGTATGGTTTAAGAATTTAGGTAATGACGGGACGGAGAAGTGGAAATAAGGCTGTGGAGTGATGAACTAGATTTAGATAAGGGTAAGATGTTGCGGAAATTATGGAAGGAGAGGGAGAAGGAATTTAAAAAGAGAAAGGAAATAAATAAAGCCAAAGACAAGGCTGTGATAGATTAGGTTTAAGAAGTTAGGTTAGCTTAAGAGAGTGTGTAGTGTACGCAAGGTAAGGATGGATAAGTGTGGATAAGATTTTAATTGTAAACCAAGTCCCTTCCTGGCAAATTTTGTAAAGCTGAAGTAATAAATATCTATTCTATATTCAGTAGAACAAATCAAGAGACACGGTAGTGTCTCGCGCCAAGCACACGCGCAGCGCGAAACTGCCGTGACTTTTTTACGCGAACGCACGAGTTGCAAGTACCCGAGATTTTGAGATTAATAATAGTCCTTGCTTGCAATTCAAGATGTAATTGATAATGTGAATACATGGCCCATTCGAAAAATGTTTTGGGATAAAAATATAAAGGATCACAATTTAAGCAGAAAACTGTTTGTGCTTTTGGTTAAAGCAGATAATACTCTGTATTTATGCTTTCTACTATTCTCTGCTTTAACAAAGATTGATAATTTTAAAATATATAATTGAATAAAGTTGTAAATAACATATAATCTAATAGTAAGAAGTGAAATATACATCCATAAATTATTATTTCTTTACTTACTGATATCGTAATATTTTAAGTATTAATTATAAACAAACAAAACAACAATTTTCCTTTTGAGAATATTTTTTACTACTCAAAATACATAAAATTTGAAAAGAAATCGGAGAAATACATACATATTTATCTAAAGTTTTATTGAATTAGCAAATTAGTAATTAGTCACACAAAATTACTAATTACGTAAAAATTAATAATAGTTAGGTAAAAGTGAATTACGCATTACAAAAAAAATTAATTTGTCAGAGAAAAATTTCTAATTACGTAAAAATTTGTATAGTAAAAATATATTCTTTATTATTAAAATAACTAATAGTTTGTAAAAAATGAATTATTACTTATTTGAAAATTAATATTTAAAGATAAATTTAGTGTTTCTTTAATTTTTGTGAGAAATGTATAATTTACTTTTACTTAAATATTATTAATTTTTATGTAAATAGTAATTTTTTGTAATTAATTACTAATTTGCTAATTCAATAAAAATTTAATTTGTTGTTATTGCTAATTTCGTGAATAATTAAAAAATAAAAAATAAAAATTTTTTGCAGATCCTTGCTTAACACTACAAAATGGGTGATATCAGTACAAAATTACCTTTTTCAAAAAAGGTAAAAAAAGGCGCCAAGTACACGCAATGTATTTTGTAAATTCAAAAATCCAATCTAAGTGGTAGCTTTATTTCTTTTTCACAAAATTATATTACCTAACTTAACTCAAATGACATGTATTTCAAAAAAAGATGTAAAATCTTTAATTTCTCCTTCACAAAATTATATTACCTAACTTAACTCAAGTGACATGTATTTCAAAAAAATATGTGAAATCTTTAAATTAAATTGCGCCAATTGCAAAGAGAATATGTATATTGCTTTGAAAGATAATTGTTGCGCAACTACTTTAAAAAAATAAAACCCAAGTGGTATCTTTGTGTTCCTATTCAAGGGTCTTCCTATTCCAACCCAAATGGTAATAGCTTCTTAATTCTCTTTAACAAATTTTTAATATTACAAAGAATCATTTTACAAAGAATTAAAAAAGTAACAGTACAAAATAAAAAAATTTAATTAAAACAAAATAAATATTTTAGTTACTTACAATTAGTTACAAATTGTAATAAAAAGTTACTAATATATTACCAGAAAAAAAAAAGAAATACAATTTCGCCACCGAAAGTCTCCGCTATTATGATTAATCTATCAATTTAATTTTATTCATATAACCAGTCGCAATAGCGAGATCTTCTACATACCTATAAGTCAATGCCTTTGTTACAGATGCCTTTTCAAGTGGCATCTGTAACAAAAATTTATGACAACATGAGGACATAAATACAAAACTGTGTGCTATTATTACTTTAGTTTCTTTTTGAATTTGTAATGCATAAAACGCAATCTCACCTCCAATTTTATACACTACATCAAATTGACACAAATAAATACGAGCGCAAGAATAAGCATATTGAGGTGTAATTTTTATAAATTCCATCTTGCGACCATAAGTCCACCACATATCCAGATATACATGCTACAACACCATTGTGGCCCATAGTCGCTGTTTGCCAAATTTTGACTGTTTACCTTATCCTGGGAAGGCGAACTTTATTTTAGAAATAGTGTGTAATTCTACTTTACATAATATTATTATATAAAAAACTATAAAACTATTTATTACAATAATTTATTTTATATGGCTAAAATTTTATAAGTCGGCAACTAACACTAATGTTTATAAAGTTACACACCTAGTATATGAAAACAAACTGCATCTCTTATGTTCAAGGAAGTAAAATAACTATAATAGTCTCGGCAAGAGACCACAAAAGGACAAAACTCCAAAAAGTGTTAGGGCGGTATTCATAGTCGGATCTTATATCTAAGATCATCTTAAGTCTGGTCAAAAGCAGTCTTAAGACTCCGTCCAGCCAATCAAATGACCGTATTAGCAACTTAAGACATTACTTAAGACGGTCTTGAAATAAGATCCGACTATGAATACCGCCCTTAGATATAATATATGTACACACTGATCTTTGAAATTATCACACGTAACGTTGCAATTATAATTATTTGTTACATTTTTTTGATTCAATGACGTCTCATTGACATTTAATAAGCATGCAGTATCTGGTGAGATAATTGCTATCTGTTGGTCTGGGTAAAAAGACAATCCCATGAAAAAATTCATATCGTTACATATCCAGCGGCACGTAGTGTGTTTCGTACCATTACACGATGCAATCGCTAATGTACAGGGTGATGCAGATACATATTAGGCAGTACGACGGGTTGCGCGGCAGATTTTGCAGGGGCAAGCGTGGTAGGTAACGGCTCAGTAGGTAACGGCATATACATATACCGTCAGAACTCTTCAACAGTATACAATATTTATGATAAATATTCATAAATATTTATTACTATTTATTTTTTAAAAATATTATATAAATATTTTTATAATAAACCTTTATGATCTATTCAATCTAAGATTACGAAAATATTTATAAATTACATATTTTGGTAAATATTTATAAAGCATTCAAATAACTATTATAAATATTTTATAAATATTGTGTGCTGATCTCGGTGCTGATCTCGGAATCTCGGTTACTGATCGAGTGCCTTTATATCAATAAAGTGTGCAACGTTCCAATTATGACGGATTTGGGTGATAATCATTTTGTGATTATTATAAGAGGAGCCGAAACGACAAATAAAGATGAAAAATTAAATTTTATAAAGTTAACACGATAAAATAATCATGATGCTACAAACTTTCTTTCTTCACCTTTTTACTTTTCGCGCGTATTGGCATTATTATAACATAAATGAAAGAAATGTAGATTGTAAGTTGTCGCATTTAAAATATAAATTTAATATAAGTTAAATATATAGTTATATTTTATAATAATATTATATCACATCGAGTGAAAACTATCTATTATAATCTATTATGGACTATTTATGATTTTAAAGGAGATGTTCGAAATATCCTCCAAACTCTTCTAAACACAATGCGACTCTCCGCATGAAGCTTTGTCGCACTCTATCCAGCATCGCAGGTGTTATATTAAGACTTGCTGCTTCAATTTTTGCAATTAAATCAGCTCGGTTGTCTGGTAGTGTCTGATACACCTGATCTCGTATGTAGCCCCATACAAAAAAATCCATGGGTGTGAGATCAGGTGATCGCGGTGCGAAAATCGGCGATTTAATATAGCACGAGCGAGATAGGATGTGTGGGCTGGATGGCCGTCTTGTTGGTATATAATATTTGGCAGAATATTTAACGGGACATCATCCAATAAATTTGGCAGTGTTTCTTCCAGGAACTCTGCATATACTTCAGCCGTGATGTTAACATTTTCTGGGATAATGTATGGTCCTATGATCATATTATCCACAATCCCCATCCAAACATTGACGCTATATTGCCCCTGGACGTGCGTTTCTTTCCGGCAATGGGGATTCTCTTCCGCGTAGTGGTGCTCATTGTGGCGATTGTGGCGATGTCCGTCACTCCGGAAAGTGCATTCGTCTGTCCACAAGATTCTTCTTAGGAAATTATCATTTGTATCATTGTCTACGCCAACCTGTATGATAAAAGTATACAATAATATAGTTGTATTTTGTCATACTTTCAACTTTTTTTCAAACTTTCCGCAACAATCGTTGCTGTATGGGAACAAGGAACAACCAGCGACAAACGAAAGTTTAGTCAATAATTTTGTATATTGTAAGCTTTTGTGAAAGCAAAATGGCTAATAAATTATTAAACTTACTTGGTCTAAGATCCAATCACAAAATCTTTCTCGGCGAGGAAAATCTCGGGGGAGCAACTTTTGCGTTGTGTGTCTTTTAAAAGGATGCCATCCTAGATTTTTTTTAATTATTCTGTGCACCCTGGTCTGCTGTAAATTTCTTTCACTCGCAATACACCTGGTGCTGG
This sequence comes from Temnothorax nylanderi, assembly GCF_030848795.1. Lineage (NCBI taxonomy): Eukaryota > Metazoa > Arthropoda > Insecta > Hymenoptera > Formicidae > Temnothorax > Temnothorax nylanderi. The sequence goes on from NW_027249420.1 coordinate 187,265, forward strand.
TATGAGGATTTGCTAACACAGCCTCTCTTACTTGATTTATCGTTTCTTCATCGCGTTGGCGTACGTTTCGTGGACGTGTTGATGCGTGAAGAGTGCCAAATTGACAAGCTCGACGATACAGTAAACCAAAGAGCGAGTGTGTAGGGTGCCGCTTATCAGGGAAACGATTAGCATATAAAACTGCAGCCATTCTTTCATTTTTATGGCATTCGCCATAAATGAGCAACATGTTTGTTAACTCTTCGTTAGAATAACGAGGACGCGGCATCGTTGACTGCACTATTAGTCTACTGAGTCTTTTACCAGCCTCTTCTGCGGGAGAACATATATAGCGCAAATTTGAAATAAAAGACGATCACTAAAGTGATCGTCTTTTGTTCTCCCGCAGAAGAGGCTGGTAAAAGGCTCAGTAGACTAATAGTGCAGTCAACGATGCCGCGTCCTCGTTATTCTAACGAAGAGTTAACAAACATGTTGCTCATTTATGGCGAATGCCATAAAAATGAAAGAATGGCTGCAGTTTTATATGCTAATCGTTTCCCTGATAAGCGGCACCCGACACACTCGCTCTTTGGTTTACTGTATCGTCGAGCTTGTCAATTTGGCACTCTTCACGCATCAACACGTCCACGAAACGTACGCCAACGCGATGAAGAAACGATAAATCAAGTAAGAGAGGCTGTGTTAGCAAATCCTCATACCAGCACCAGGTGTATTGCGAGTGAAAGAAATTTACAGCAGACCAGGGTGCACAGAATAATTAAAAAAAATCTAGGATGACATCCTTTTAAAAGACACACAACGCAAAAGTTGCTCCCCCGAGATTTTCCTCGCCGAGAAAGATTTTGTGATTGGATCTTAGACCAAGTAAGTTTAATAATTTATTAGCCATTTTGCTTTCACAAAAGCTTACAATATACAAAATTATTGACTAAACTTTCGTTTGTCGCTGGTTGTTCCTTGTTCCCATACAGCAACGATTGTTGCGGAAAGTTTGAAAAAAAGTTGAAAGTATGACAAAATACAACTATATTATTGTATACTTTTATCATACAGGTTGGCGTAGACAATGATACAAATGATAATTTCCTAAGAAGAATCTTGTGGACAGACGAATGCACTTTCCGGAGTGACGGACGTATTAATCGCCACAATGAGCACCACTACGCGGAAGAGAATCCCCATTGCCGGAAAGAAACACACGTCCAGGGGCAATATAGCGTCAATGTTTGGATGGGGATTGTGGATAATATGATCATAGGACCATACATTATCCCAGAAAATGTTAACATCACGGCTGAAGTATATGCAGAGTTCCTGGAAGAAACACTGCCAAATTTATTGGATGATGTCCCGTTAAATATTCTGCCAAATATTATATACCAACAAGACGGCCATCCAGCCCACACATCCTATCTCGCTCGTGCTATATTAAATCGCCGATTTTCGCACCGCGATCACCTGATCTCACACCCATGGATTTTTTTGTATGGGGCTACATACGAGATCAGGTGTATCAGACACTACCAGACAACCGAGCTGATTTAATTGCAAAAATTGAAGCAGCAAGTCTTAATATAACACCTGCGATGCTGGATAGAGTGCGACAAAGCTTCATGCGGAGAGTCGCATTGTGTTTAGAAGAGTCTGGAGGATATTTCGAACATCTCCTTTAAAATCATAAATAGTCCATAATAGATTATAATAGATAGTTTTCACTCGATGTGATATAATCTATATATATATAAATGAATGTATGTATGTATGTATGTATGTATGTATGTATGTATGTATGTCCTTTATACACTCTTGAACTATTCGACCGAATTTTTACCAAAAGTATATGAAATAGGGGTAGAATTTCCCGGGGAGTGTTATAGAGTGTATAGTTTTTCGTTACCGATTTCCTGGAAACCGGTTTTTTTAATTTTTCTAATTTTTTGAGAAATAATTGACCGAATCTCAAAGAATTATAGATCAAATTTCTACCAAAAGTATATGAAATAGGGGTAGAATTTTCCGGGGAGTGCCACTATGTGTATAGTTTTTTGTTACCGATTTTCTGGAAACCGGTTTTTCCAATTCTTCTAATTTTTCGGGAAATAATTGACCGAATCTCAAAGAATTATAGATTAAACAGGGGTAGAATTTTCCGGGGAGTGCTATAAAGTGTATAATTTTTCGTTACCGATCTTTTTGGAAGCCGGTACCAAAATTTTTTCAATTTTTCGGGAATTAATTGACCGAATCTTAAAGAATTGTATATGAAGTAGGGGTAGAATTTCCCGGGAAGTGCTATAAAGTGTACTATTTTTGTTATTGATCTTTTTGGAAACCGGTTTTTATAATTTTTCCAATTTTTTGGGAAATAATTGATTGAATTTCAAAGAATTATACATGAAGTAGGGGTAGAGGGAGAGAGAGAGGGAGAGAGAGAGGGAGAGAGAGAGAGGGAGAGAGAGAGAGAGAGAGGGAGAGAGAGAGAGAGGGAGAGAGAGAGAGGGAGAGAGAGAGAGGGAGAGAGAGAGGGAGAGAGAGAGAGGGAGAGAGAGAGAGGGAGAGAGAGAGAGAGGGAGAGAGAGAGAGAGAGGGAGAGAGAGAGAGAGAGAGGAGAGAGAGAGAGAGAGAGAGAGAGAGAGAGAGAGAGAGAGAGAGAGAGAGAGAGAGAGAGAGAGAGAGAGAGAGAGAGAGAGAGAGAGAGAGAGAGAGAGAGAGAGAGAGAGAGAGAGAGAGAGAGAGAGAGAGAGAGAGAGAGAGAGAGAGAGAGAGAGAGAGAGAGAGAGAGAGAGAGAGATTGATTGATTGATCATTTATTATGCCCAAACAATGGCTACAGGGCAAAAGTATACAAAGAAAATTGTAACCGCAAGCACATGCTCTCTCTCAATAACAATATGGCAATTACAAGCCAACTTACAACTAACGCTACTTAAAACTAACGCTACTTACAACTAACGCAACTTAAAACTAATAGAGAAACATAACGCGAACTAAAATTATGGAAGAGTACACTCGCAGGAGGTACGCAAGAACAAAAGAACAAAGGCCCGTCACTCCGATTCAGACGAAAGCAAAAACGCAAAAAGTAGGCTTTTGAATGATGGAAGTGAAGATGCAGAAGTAATTGTATCAGGAAGAGAATGCCAGAAGTATATGGAAGAAAGTTGGAAGGAATTTCTGAAAGCAACAGTTCTGTGAGCAGGAATATGGAACGTTTGAGTGGATGAAGCAGCTAGTCGGTCAGATCTCCTAAGTGCTGGATCGGGAGGAGGAAAGAGCTCACGTAGATATGAAGGAGAACACATATGTAGAATGCGATAGATCTGACATCCAAGAAAGTAATATCTCCTATTTTCAACCGAAAGCCACCTCAACTGACGTCGATACGGTGTAATGTGTTCGTCACGCTTAAGGTCATAGATGAAACGAATACAACAGTTGACGAGCCTTTGCAATTTTGTATTCAACTCGCCGCTCAAACCATGATATACGAGACAACAATAATCGATATGTGGCATGATTAGGGTAGTGACAAGTTTAATCCTGAGATTGGTAGAAAGAGAGTTCTTGTTGAACTTCAAATTATTCAACGCATAATGCACTCTTTGTGAGATCAGCGAGATATGTCTCTTCCACGAAAGATTGGACATAAAAATGACACCCAAATTCCTAACCTCATTTACAAATGGTAGGGGCGTATTATTCACAATGATAGGTGGTAGACTACTAAGATCAATGGTATTAATATAAGCTTGACTTCCAAAAATAATAACCTTAGATTTAGTAGCGTTAAGCTTTAGTCCATTCGTATTAGCATAATCAAAGATAGCATTGGCATCACATGTAATCAATTCCAAAGCCTGAAGAATATTAGCCGGTGAACATAGGCGGTAGATCTGAACATCATCCGCAAAAATCATGTGAGATGCGTAACGTAAAATCTTATAAATGTCATTAATATATAAAGAAAACAACAGAGGGCCAAGCACGGAACCTTGAGGGACTCCAGACGAAGTAAATATCCAGTCAGAAAGATTGCCCTCGTCATCAATAACTGCTTGAGAACGACCTGTTAGGTAGGAGAAAATCCAGTTTAAGACAGCGTCAGAGAAGCCTATCTGTTTGAGCTTAATAAGTAGTAGCAGATGGGAAACTGTATCGAATGCCTTGCTAAAATCAAAAAGTATCATTATTGTGATAAGTCCCTCATCAATCCCCTGCTTGATATCGTTGCAAACCCGCAGAAGCGCAGATTGAGTGTTATACCCTGAGCGGTACGCAGACTGTCTGGGATTCAGAATGTCGTATTTGTTTAGGTAGTCTAATATCTGTGAAGCGACAATTCGTTCCAGTAGTTTAGACAGTTCAGGTAAATTCGCAATAGGTCTGGTATCTGACGGCGATAGTGGTGCTCGAATCTTTGAAAGCGGGCGAATATATGCCTTCTTCCACTCTGACGGGAACGAGGAAGTGTCTAACGATCGATTAAATAAGGACACCAGTAATGGCGAAATAATAGGCCATGCAATACGCAAAACATATTGTTGCGCTCACCGCGTCGCTCGTTCTCACACTTTACACTCACTCGGTCGCACTCCCGACGCTCGCGGAAATAAGGAAACACTGCGATTATAAAAGAACAATCTCAATCTTTATTGCAACGTCGCGATACAGAAGAGCGTGGACACACGTCCGTTCGGTCCAGCAGCTCAAAAACAAATCCATCAGCTGTTTCATTAAATCAATAAAATCAATAAATCAGGCTCGTTGCTAAGGACAGGCGTTTCGCATCTTAACGGAAAGCTTTCCGTTGCACGCTTCAGCTCGGTGTCAGAAAAGTATACCGGGCGTCTCGGACAGACTCGCACGGGCGCAACACTGCCCCCCTTCTACAGATTGTCGTCCCGACAATCCAGGAGAGCAGTTTTTTTATCAGGGCGTTCCCTCATTGCGGCTTCCAGGGAACTCGGCTTCCTGCCCTACCCTGGGCTGCTGCCTCAGGTTACCGGGCGCCGTTGTCCCAACCGCTCCTCGGACGTTTTCCTCGTCACGGCTTCCAGAGACTCGGTTTCCTGCCCTACCCTGGGCTGTTGCCTCAGGTTACCGGGCACCGCTGCCTCAACCGCTCCTCGGACGTCCTCTTCCTCAACAGCGGATCCCCACGGCGTCCAGAGAAAGATGGCCAGTCCTCCTCTTCTGCCTCTAGGGCGACCCCTGCCCTATTCCGTCACAGGGAACCTCGCCCTTCTTCCTAGCTTAGCGCCGGCTTTCCGTCCTCAGCTACTCAGCGCGAAGGCGTCTTCTTGGTCCTCTTCGGCATTTCATGCCGTTTGAAGTTCTTCGGACAAGGGGGGGGGGAAACTTCCTGAGGACCCAACGTCAATCAGACTCCCCGAGTCCCTGCCTCGGCATTTGCCCAAGTCCCTCGGAAAACCTCAGTCGAAAACCGAGGGAGAGGCAGACTTCTTAAAAAAAAAAAACTGAGCGTTCTCCTGCTTCATGCCTTATCCGTAAGATGTTAATATCTGTAACAAAAACATTTAAAAACGCAGAAAATTTGAACAAAAACTAATTAGTATTTTCCTAAAAATAATTAAAGTACGGGCTCAGACTCATTTCCCGAGAAACTATTTTGATCAATAAAACCGAGCGTCTTCGTACGCTCGATCGCTATTCTAAGCGTAACTCCTTCCACTTGAAGGGTGCGCTTCACAAAACCGTCGGACAACGCGGCGACAAATTGAGAGCTCGCAATTTTATCGCGAACCTCATGAGAGCATTCTGGATACGCCTTCTGCGAAAGTCTCTCTAAATCCGCGCCCAACGCTGCGAAATCCTCGCCCGGGCGCTGTTTCCGATTTGTGAACTGTAGATAATAGTTCTGAGCGAGTTCACCTTCACCGAAACGCAGCTCTAACTTCGCCTTTAATTCCGCGTAAGAGAGGGATTCGATCCCGTCGGCGAATGAATCGAGTAATGAACGCGCTTTCCCCCGCAAACTTGACGCCAAAACGACCGCTTTTTCTGCCTCGCTCCATTTGTTCGCAACGGCAATGAGCGTGAATTGCGCAAGAAACTCGCGTAACGGCGCCGTCCCGTCGTACGTATCGGGCTTTAATTTTATTCCGCAAGAAATTCTATCTCCGGACGCGTCAACACCCGCGCCCGTCACTCTCATCGCGCCGCTCGCGTTTTCACCCGAAATAAAATGACTGGAGGGACTTAGCTCTGCAATCCTCTCCTCGATTTGACGAAGCTGGTCATCGCGCTGCTGGATTATTGCCGCGAACTCGGCTTCCCTCTGTGTGCGCTCCACGCGCATCTCGTGGATCTCTCGCATCACCGCCTGCAGTGTCACCACTTCCGCCGTCATCTCCGGAGCGTCCGATTGTGGAGTCGCTGCCCGGAGTCGTTTCCTCGTGGGAGCGGTCGAGGCCATCTCGTCTTACAAGCGCAGCTCGTCTCTTCGATCCCGGACGAGCCCCCAAAATGTTGCGCTCACCGCGTCGCTCGTTCTCACACTTTACACTCACTCGGTCGCACTCCCGACGCTCGCGGAAATAAGGAAACACTGCGATTATAAAAGAACAATCTCAATCTTTATTGCAACGTCGCGATACAGAAGAGCGTGGACACACGTCCGTTCGGTCCAGCAGCTCAAAAACAAATCCATCAGCTGTTTCATTAAATCAATAAAATCAATAAATCAGGCTCGTTGCTAAGGACAGGCGTTTCGCATCTTAACGGAAAGCTTTCCGTTGCACGCTTCAGCTCGGTGTCAGAAAAGTATACCGGGCGTCTCGGACAGACTCGCACGGGCGCAACAATATAGTGGAATGCCGTCTGAGCCAGAAGCATAAGAGTGAAGAGGTCTCCCAGACATAAGCTCAAAGACTGACCGAGGTGAGATGGAAGAGAAAACGAATTCGGGACGATCAGAAGGACAGGTGATCGAAGCAATGGCCGAGATAAGGTCAGAGTGAAGGCATATAGGCTGAGCATTGGAAACAGACGCATAATATAAGTTCAGCTGGTCAGACGAAAAGAAATGTAACGGAGAAGTGAGAGACAATTTTGCAAGCCCCAGCCGAGCAAGTTGTCTCCATAATTTGGCAGGGTCAATAATACCGATGAGAGACTTATAGTAAAATTCATTCTTAGCTCGCCTTATATCCGCATTGAGTTGATTTCGGAAGAGTCTGTAGGAAGCATAACCTAGCTAAGAGACTATTGGCCCGTTTAGCACGCTTATACAGCTGATCACGAGTATGTAGACAAGCAATCAATTCAGGAGTTAGCCACTGCACAGGAGGCTTCCTGATTACAAAGTTACGAATAGGGGCAAAGATGTCAAGTGCCCCCAACAAGGCACCAGACAGCACTCCACACAATCCGTCCACATTAGTGTCTTCTGACACACCATCAATTTCAGACCGTACGGCGCCAGCAATGGATACAAGGTAATCACAGAACTCAGAGTCAACAATTCCCCTGTAGTTACGCCGAGAAATAGAGCACACCGGTCTAAGTTTAGAGCTGAGTGACGTAGACAATTCCAAAAGATCATGACCGGCAATGAAAGGACTCTGAGATTTAGTGAATGATATAATTTTGTCCATATCATCCACTACAAGCACGTCAAGCCAAGAATCAGAAATTGCAGTGTGATGGGTAGGCTCAGAGTTAACAATATGCAACGATAAACTAGACATTAGTTCACGCAAATAATCCGCCTCGAAGTTAGTCAATGATAAATTGCAATTCAAGTCACCACCAATAATAATGTTTTTGTAGAGATGAGAGAATCGGTTTAGAGACTCGACAAAGTCATGCAAAAGTAGACTCTTAGGCCTTCTGTAAATAGACGCAAATAGCACCGATTCACCATCTGGTAGACGTACCTCGATAAGGAGATATTCAGGTGAATTATCACAGACGTAATTAGAGGTGGCCAAGATCTTAACTTGAAGCGACCTATGCACGTAACACGCCACTCCACCGCCCATCCATCCCTCTCTATCATGACGAACCAAGAAGTAATTGTCCAAGGCCACAGTCGCATCAGAGACATTCACATTGAGCCAAGTTTCAGAGACAGAAATTAAATGATAAGAACGAGTGGCAAAATGCAGTCTAATATAATCAATATGTCCCCGCAGGGAATTGGCGTTAAATTGAGCCACGCAAAACTGAGTAGACCTCGAAACACAGCCACGATGAGCGACGGATGGCAACGAGCAATCGGAACGAGCACGTCAAACTAACTTGAGAAAGGGAGAGAGAGAGAGAGAGAGAGAGAGAGAGAGAGAGAGAGAGAGAGAGAGAGAGAGAGAGAGAGAGAGAGAGAGAGAGAGAGAGAGAGAGAGAGAGAGAGAGAGAGAGAGAGATTTGATTTGATTTGATTTGATTTAATAATATGCCCAAGCAAGGCTAAAGGGCAAAAAATGATACAGTAATGCAGTACAAAGAAATACGCATGCTCTCGCTCGCATAGGAGACTAACAACTTAACTATGGAGTGTAATATGTACAA